>NW_024581130.1:7779262-7900264 GCF_017639235.1 Corvus kubaryi
GGCGCATCCCCCCCGCTCCGCGCGCGCCCTTCCCGCCCGCGCGGGGCCATGTCCCGCGGGCGCTGCCCACACCTGCTCTGGGACGTGCGGAAGCGGAGCCTGGGGCTGGAGGAGCCCGGATTGCTGCGCAGGCACTACCTCGGTAAGGACGGGGGATGTGGGAGGGTGCTGCGGACGCGGTCCGGCCGTCTTTGGCTCCCCACCAAGTGAGGAGGGGGGCCGGAGCCCCTTCCAGGCGCCGCCGCTCCCCCGCTCGGCCGCGCTGTCCCACAGCTCCGAAGTTTCCTGTGCCTCGCGTGGGGCGGTGACACCTTCCCCAAATCCGCCCCCCGGCCCTCCGCGCCCTCGGGGGTGGTCCAGGACACCCCCACCCCATCCCTCCGCGCTCCCGGGGTGTTCCAGGGCTCCCCCCGCTCCTGCCTCATCCCTCCGCGCTCCCGGGGTGGTCCGGGGCCCGCCAGGACCCCCCGGTCCCTGGGTGCCAGGCTCCGCTCGCCCGCCCCCCTTGTTTCCCGAAGGAACTGTTGCACGCCGAGATCCAGCCGGGAAGTTGGGCGGCGGCTCGAAATAGCGCCGGTGTCGGCGTTCCGTGCCCGGGGCCGGGCAGGGTCCGGATCTGCCGGCGCTGAGCTGCCGGAGGCTGGGAACAAAGCACGTAAACGCCTCCGGGATCATGGCGCGGCCGCTGTCCGGGCGCCCTCGAGGTGTTCCCGGGGCTCTGGGAGAAGCCGAGCCGCTGGAACGCGCTCGGTGCGGGCCGATCCGGCCGCCCTTTGTGTCTCCAAGTGCTCCGCGGCCACCGCTGGGTCCCCGCTGGCGCCCCAGCCCTGGGCTGTCCTCGCCTCCACACGCAAGGCAGGTATTTTCACTTTCCAAGTTAAAGCCAGCGCCGCTTTTAGTTTCCGAGGCCGCGGGGAGGTTTCTGTGGCGTGAAGGAACTATTGATATTCTTTGTCGTGGCGCAGGTTCTGCAAAAAGTGTTATCAGAAAAATGTTTAAAAAACCAGTATTTATTCACGTGTTTTTGGAGGTGTGGCGATCCATCGTAGCGGCACTGTGGATTTGGGGGGGTGGCTCTCCAGGGTAGATGGCTCCGTGGGTCGGGAACGCGTTCTTTTGTGTTCGTGTGGCAGAACAATTCCTGCCTTGGAGTGGAAACCTCGAGTACTCGAGATGGAGCTTGATTTACAGCACTGTAAAACGAGTGTCGTTCTATGCCTCCCAGGCTTTCCCGGCTGTGCTCGGTGGGAATGGTTTGTCGTTTGGTTTTTTCCTGGTGGAATTTAAGGTGGGATATCACATTACCGAGCCTAACTCAGGAGTTTTCTGTCTGTAGTCCCTGAGCACTCAGTAATCTACAAAAGGTTAATCAAGGAAATCAGGTTATTGCTGTTGGTTTGTACCGATTACAGAGAGGGGCGTGTGCGTGTGCAGCACACAAGTCCCCTGGAGAGAAATGTTGAGTCCTAAAATTAAGAAAAAGGTTAAGAACTAACTATGTATCTGCTTTTGATTTTAGTTATGTCTCCAGCTGTGCTTGGCCAAGCCTTAGCTGAGGATTGTTCTAACTTTTAGTGATCAATCCTTCTGACTGTTTTGTTTTGTTTTTCTTTTTCTTTTTGTCTGCTCCGGTTGGAGCAGAAAAGCTCGATGTTAAAATTAGGACTGTAGTGTGAAGGTTCCATTTTTTGAAGAAGAAGATCTTTTTTGTTTTCTTTCTTCTGCTGCTTTTACGTGGTTGTGTCTCTGACAGTTAAAGTACTAAGATTTGAACAGTGGAGATCGTCTTCCCAGACTTACCAAGATGTCTTTTCTGGATGATGCTCCAAATAAAATGCACATAACTTTAGTTAAAAACAAGCCCCCTCTGGTGCCTTGGTTAAGGTCTCATATTTACTGTTTTACCTTTAACCTAAACAAGTTCAGTTGCTTTAGAGCCTTGAAAAAATAGGAACTGGGGAGAGCCTTCGCACTGAATTGATGTTGAGATCTGCATTGGTGATGGCAAGAGATGCTCAGTTCTTACTGACTCCTGCTTTTCACCAAGGGGCTTGGTCCAGGGTGTGCTTGTCTTGTGGAACCGCTGCACTTTTACCCCAAATGGCGTTTATGGCCTTAATAAACCCACTAATTTGACTGCTAGTCAGGTGTGGTTGCTCGTGTGCAGATTTCCCAGACAAGAGGCCTGTTGTTGTGCCTTTTTGTGTGCAGTGTAGGTGTGGGTCTTTTTCAGACTTCAGCAGCTCTGTGTAGGAGCTTTGTTCTCTGGCCCACTGGTCAAGACTGCAGTGGTCAGGTGGGTGCCACTGGTTGTTGGTCACTGCTGATCTGGTCTGCATGGGAAGTAAGGCTTCTTCCTATTTATATGTATTTTTAGTAGTGTTTCAGCAGTCTGGCAGACAGAACAAATGCAGATCAGGCATTTCATTGTAACTTAGGAATAGCATTGGGAGACTCAAGGCATTGTCCATGTGCATTTTTTTGCTTTTTGTTTGTCTGGTGTTTTTGTTTGGGTGGATTTTTGTAAATTTGTCAAAACAATTCTGGATACTGGTACAAAACGAAGTAGTTTATGTATCTCTTCATTGCCTGCTGCTCTTCTGCAGCCACAAATCAAAGGAAAAGCGTTATAGCAAGTCCATGACCAACAATGCAGTTGGGAGGAAGATGTGTCTGTGTGGATGGTACTTGCATACTCAGCCCTTCATTGGGATGGTTGTGTTGTGCTACAGTGTAAAATGTCAGAAATATTGACAGTGACCCTGTTTTGAAGGAAGACAGCTGAGAACTAATTGCTGCTTCCTATTTACTCGGTGTTTTAGTTTCATGTGAACTGGCAATCAAGTGGCACTCTATAAATAGACTCTCTCAGCTTCTGAAAACAGCTGCTCCAGGAAGGATCTGTGTAATGTACCTTTCCATGCAGATAGCTCACCCCTGGAATTCATGGCCTTGCAAAAACTCTGTCCGATTTTGATTTTGCAAGATCCCTAAATAATTGCTCTGAAGCCCCATCAGTTGTGGACAGAGTTCCAGAGAAACAGCTCGTGGAGATGGGGCCATATGTGCGTCCCTGGGATGTGTCCTTCAGATGTTATCCTTTGGTGAGAGCTCCTGCTGTGATGAGGGAGGGAAGATGTGGGTCTCAGCAATGTATCTGTTAGCTACGTTTCCTTCGCCATTTGTAGGCTAATTAGTCTCAATTTCAGGCAGTGCTTGTATTTGAAGTCTCCAGAGGAAGCCAGGCCTGGGGGAGGCTGTCAGTAACTCTCTTCTCTTTGATTCAGTTTAGGGATCCTCTTAGCCCGGTGCTGGTGGGAGGAGCCCTGCTGCTGGATCACAGGTGGAAATTGAGTTTCAGACTGCTTTCAGTAGCACATCGCGGTGCTTTTACCCTGAAAAACATTGGTGCAAACTGTGGTATCCACGTTAAATTCTGCTTTGAAGCTGGCGAGTCTAATTACTCGGGATACTTTCACAAGAATCTGCAAATCTTGCAATTTTGTATCATTGTGGCAGTGTTTCAGGGGCTAGTGAAGAAACCTGTTCTGACCGCAGGTAGAGTGTTCTGTGCCAGCACAATAAAGGCCTCTGTGTGGATTAAATATAGTGTATAATGATTTGACTAGAGAAATGGCAGCATGGGTTTCTTGCAAGAAAAAGGGGATCCATAATTCCTCTGAAGTATTTAATGTGATGGGTTTATTTGCTTTTCTGTGAAGGGTCCTGCTGCTGAGAATGGCTCTGTTTAGACGGGACAAAGAATGAAGGCTTTTCCTTTTTTTTCTATTTTTATTTGTTTGTTTTGGGGTTTTTGTTTGTTTGGTTTATTTTTGCTGTCTGACATAGCAGGTTATCCTGAGAAAGTCTCTCAGTCTAAAAGGAGAGGAACTGATGCTGTATTTTAGTTCAGAGTGGTTGTTGGAAGCTGTGGTGCTTGATGCAATGGAAGCAAATATAAAAATAATCAGTTGTCCCCAATCTCTGATATCCTCATGCAGATTACTATTTTCTGAAGTCTTCTTTCCTTGTCATATGAAATTTTTAAACTTACCAGATATGTTAGAGATAGCACTGTGATGCTTTTCTGTGAGCTTTCACTCCCCCTTCTTTAAAGATTGTTTCATATCTTACTAAGTTTTTATCATCCTGGGTTTTGAGATTTGGGGAAAGTCTGAAATCTCTAAAAAATTCTCTGTAAGGAAACCACTGATTAGGCTCATTGTGACCAAATTTTGTAAAGCTTCAACAGTTCTTACTACAAAGAGATCTGTGAATATTTGTGTGTATGGAGAACCTACTAAACTACTTAGGTTTCAATGGTTCCCCTTCTTTATTTATAGGGATGAACCACAGTAACCCCAGAACTAACTAGTTTTGAAGTTAGTTGATTGCCCTGCTCATGAGTAGGGTTGAAAAACAGGCAAGAGTAGCTATTATAACTGACTTGTTTTGATATTGACTGCCTTCCATTCATATCAGTTTATAAAACTAGTAGTGGCTGGTTGAATGAAGATAGAATTTGGGTGGTGCTGCTGAACATTTGGTACTTCCTAAAATACATTGCCCAGAGTGCAAGAGTGAAATTAAAATGCTTCCTTAAAATACTGTAAACTTTCATTCTCTCTTTTGCTTTTCTTGGGCAAACAATCCAACCTAACCCAGCAGAATAAAAACTAGAATGCTGGGGAGAACAACCAAAAAGAGAGGCATTATTTTGCCCAGTTCTGCTTCAGCTGTATTTTAACACATGGTATCTTGGTCCTTGAAAATAATGTGGAGTAAGAAAGGTCTGACAGCTTTAAGATGATCAGCTTTGTAGCTGGTGCTCCTGCAAACTTGGAGATGGTCAGAATATTTAATCAACCTTTCTTCTTAAATTCTTTGCATAATATTTTGGATGTTTAGTTTTTTTTCAGGTACACTGTTAAATTTCATGTCCTAAACCTCTGGAATTAATTATCTTCTCCATCATGAGATAAAAACACTCATCCGTTGCAGCTAAACTCCAGAATTGGTAGAGGTGTTTTGTGGTATTTTTTCTTCAAGTCTAGCAGATTAACTGCTGTTGGAAAAAGAAGCATTATAAATGTACCTGATGGTCTGATTCTGAGAACGCAGTTCTGTAGTGATATATTCTATCACACACCAAATACTTCGTGAAACTGGACTAACTGAAGGTTTTAGAAAGATGTACGTGAACTCCCCGGATTTTTTTCATTAGAGATGTTTTCTGAATAGTAGGAATAGGCAGAGGCAGAATTTAAGTTCACGGTGTAATGAATGAGTTGGAGGAAAGTACATCTGTGGAATAGTTTTTATGTGCTCAATCTAATATTGGAAGGAGGCAGGAAGCATGAGGAAGGCAGGAAATTTGGCATAGTCATTGGATTTTCACTCGTGCTGTAGAAAAGTTTCAGATGCTTAAGAACATTGCACAAAAGGGATGTAACTTTTTAATTGAAAAAAACACGAGAGAGGACAGTGATCAGGTATTGCCTTAAACTGGATATCTTTGGAGTTTTTTCCCCTTTTTAATAAAAGCAAGGCTTAGTGACTCCAGTCCTTAAAAAAAATTAGATGGGCAATTGAAAGAACAATGTGGCATCAAGACCTGTTGATAACAAACTGAATTTGGAGTTTAATAAAGAGACTGTGTCTGAAATGAATTCCCTGATACTATCTCATTTAAACTGGTACCAAGGAACAGAAAGACACTATATGTATATCTAAAACAGCTTGTAGGAAAAAATGTTAGGGGTGATCCTAGCATACAAGATTAATGATTTTTTTTTTCTTCCTACTTCAAAGTAAATCAGCTCAGATTATAAAGACACCCACTTTAAAGCCTTTAATGTTGATAAAGGATAATAAAAGCACAGTGTAACAGAATCATCTGGACAAAACAACAAATAAAAAATGCTGGCTGGTTATAATTTGGTACATAGCAGAAAACCAGAAAGAGATGTGAGCTGGGAGGCAGGATTAAGGTTAGATGAGTATTTCTGTGGCCTGAGAGCTCAATGCTTAGTTTTAATTTCAGTCTAATCAGCCTTCTATTATCTTTGGGCTTATTTCAGTCGTAGACTAACTGAGCTATGGGAGTGGAGGACAGCAGCCACTTAGACCTGCACGTGGTACAGCCATGTAGCTGCACCACTAATTTAGGTAAATTTGATAGCTTGTTTAGTTATTATCTTAGAAATCTTTGCTTGTAGTTAATATCGCTGACCTTTTTTCAGTTACATCTTCCTGTGTGTTTTGTGGTTTAATTGTTACGGTTTATGTTACTGCTTTTTTCTCCTCAGTGTTGTCCCATTTGGCTTCCATTCAGTGATAAGGTGGTGATGATTTTTTTGTATATTTTCTTTAAAAAAAAACCAATTACATACAGGGTCTGGGATTACTTGCTGCCTTCTGTCACTCTGTCCTGAAATAAGAGAATGATTTCCAATGTTTGTTTTTAGGATGCTGGGGATTGATAGTAGCACAGCTTCTGTTTTTTTATGTACTAAAACCAGTTTGTGTAAAACTGTGGACCCTTACGGATCACAGTATTATGTTCTTTGGTGGGATTACTCTGCAGAAACCTGCTTTTTGGGTTTTGGTTTTTCTTCTTCTTTTTTTTTTTTATACTACTGCCTGGATCAGAACTTATCAATGAACCTACTTACTGAGTTTTGGTGTTTTAATTTTCTAAACCACCAACTTTTTTGCTGCCATTGTATTTTGACCTATGAATTAAAATGGAAGGTGGATTTCTGGCATTATATTTGGCCAGCAAGAAATGATGAAAAGTTGGTATAACTGTTTTAGGTTGTTGATTTTCTGTCCTTCAGAAATTCAAGAGGCCTTTTAACTTATCTGCAGTTTTGTCAGCATTTCTTGAAATGGGCTGAACTATGCACATGTACTTTCAGATTTTAAGGGATTAACCTTATGTGTAATGTCTGTGATTAACAGAATATTAATTGTGTGTTAATGGCTCCCAGGAAATATGAGTGCATGTAAGTGGGTTGCAGTCCCAAGGCTTTGCATGTATTATAATACTTGAATTATACTCAGTCTTAGGATGCAAATGTATTTGCTTTGTATCCTTTGGAGCCTCAGTGTTCTCCTGCAGACAGCTGGAAACTGCAGACATTTGTGTGCACTTCTAATGTATTTTCATATTTGATTGCAATATTTCATTGAATTTACATTGTGTGCTTTTAAAGACTTTACAGGGAATGTGTTTGCTTTGTAAAAAACTGCCTGTGCCTTGATACTGAGTGTTTCAGACAGCTTCGTAGTTAAGTTGTACCTTGATCTTCTAATAATGAGCTTTGGATACATGAAAGCTGTCTCTTGCTGCAAAAACAAGTCGTGTACAGCATGTACTGGATTTGTATTTCAGGATGAGGCGGTGATGTGAGAGATCCTTTAGATCTCTTTATTTATTTATTTTAATTTTTTTTCTCCCTGTAGCCTTCTTCCACTTGGATTGCTTCCATTAACTGCATTAGGGCAGATCATTAAACCTGTCTGTGTTCAGTCACTTCCAAGATGTTGCACTGCAACTCTGTGAGTTCTTGTGACTTTGCATGTGATTCCTGATCTTCTATCCTTGAGTGTCCCCAAAATAGTCCAGTGGGATACAACTGATCATGTATCAAGAACCTGTTGACACTTGAGACCGGTCCTGTGCTGGCAGTAAGGAAAAGGATCAGTTCAGATACAAACTATTCCAGCCGTCGAACAAAGCTGGATTTTTCACTGTTTGAGTGCAAGTCTCGGCATTTTCATGTCTTTGGGGCTTAGTGAGCTGCTGGTTCAGATGTGTCCCAAATGCTTTAGCGTGTGTTGAATCATTAAATATTGAATGCGAATATCATGAGATGGAATCTGAGTCACATCACTGAATTTTAATATCCCCGTATTTTCCTCATCTTGTTCTTCAAGGATTTGCAGGCTTTCCTCCGGGAAAATTGAATGTGTCCTTAATGCTGACTGCTCTCTGCTTAGCAGATATCGTGTGTTTGTTCAACCCTTTTTGAACTACTGAAATTTCACCAATATAAAAAAACTATTAAAATTAAACTATTAAACCAAATCCACCTCTTTACTGAAACTTCACCAGTATAAAAAACTATTAAAATTAAACTGTTAAACCAAACCCACCTCTTTATTTAGGTTGCATGGCTTTGTTGTTACAGTTATTGTAGTGTGTTCCTGTTATTTACCTTTCTAGGAAATGAGGAAAAAATCTGGTTCCTTTTTAATTCAGTTTTATTTTAGAAACACTGATATGTCCTCTGGACTCTCTTCAGTTTAAAAAAAAAAAAGAGTCTTTGGAGTTAAACAGGGGTTTTTTGTTATCTGGGATGAATACATATAGTTTAATGCAACAGGCAATGCAATTTTTAAAAGTTTTTTTTCCTCATTTGTTTTTAAATACCCAGTGATAATTTAACCTCTGTGAGTACAGTGTTGACTTAATAGTCATCTACTGTCAAGACTCAGCTTTTTATTTGAGCTCAACTTCGACGTAATCTGTCTTTAATTCTGCACAGTTTCCTGGTGTTTACATTTGTAATCTTATGGGTTATGACCTATATCTGTTATGGTATCTATATATCTATTTCCCATTTTCCCCCAAACAACCAGCACTGTACAATTCCTATACTACCCAGGATTAAATGGTATGTCAAATTAGGCGGGTGTGCAGAATGTTAAACGTCCACCCTGTCCAAGGGCTCAGTTTCATTTGTGGAAAAGGCAGGCCCTGGGTTTTTTTTGCTAGAAGACATGTCTGTAGATATGCTGGTAAGCTTCTGTATAAACACTTCTTAATCTGTTTAAAAATGAGTATCACGATAGCTTAAACAACTTTAAATAGTAGGCTTTGATTTTGCCCAGAGCCTCTGTCTGGAATTCCTGGGATTAGTCCTGCTGGCAGAGTGGGAGAAGCAGCATCACTGGAAGGTGATGGCAGGACTGGCAGCAGTGGGGGCACACACCTCCTCAGCAGGAAAGAGGACATTCCTGCTAGGAATGTGCTCCTCTGAGAAGCAGATTCCACTTTTTCTTCCCTTCTCCTAGTGACTCTGCATGCTCTAGCATTAATTTTGCCTGAGTGCTTGGAGGTGAGAGACCCCTGGTTCTGCTACGAGCAATTTTAACTTCTGCACTGGGGCGGAGCAACACCGCATTTCAGTTTCTTAGATACCATCTCTTCTTGCTGGAAAGTGGAGCTCCTGATTAACCTTGGGTGTTACACAGATCAGCAGTACCTGAGAACATAAAGCAGAGCGTCTGATGTGTACTTCCCCAAGTGGTGTTAAGGATCATCTGGGTTATTATGTTGATGTCATTTCTATAAGAAAATATTCAACATTGTTGTCCACACAGCAGTTTCAGATGAAGACTTTTCAAAGTCAAAGGAAAGTATTTCCAAAGACATGTTGAAACCTACAGTAATGCTGTTTACTCCAGCTTGCAACGATCTGTGTAATATTTCTTTTTGCCTTCAGTTAATAGAAGCCTCCTTTGATTTTTCTTCAGGGAAGAAAGCAGGGCACAAGTATATTTTTCTTGATCTGATAACTAATTGTTTTTGTGTTGGTACCTGTTTTAGAATTTTGAGGTATTTCTTTGGGAGTCTTATTTTAGTGCTGGTGGAGAAAACAGCAAAAGCTTTTGCATGTAGTTAATCCTGCATCCAGTTAATCACTTAAGCTATTTCCGATAGTGTTCTGTTGAGAGGAGTAAGGTGGTATGTCTTATCTTTTACACAGATAGAGCTTCTCTTAGTTCTATCATGTGAATTTTGCCCTCTACTCTGTAGAAATTAGAAATATTTGTGGCATAAATTTTTTGTCTCAGTGAGTCGTTTGTGTTTGATCATTGGACTACTTTAAAGGATTGAATAAATATTAAAACTGCTGAAAACTGGCATTTTTTCCTCCTGTCACAAAACCTCAGTTGCAATCTGTGGCAAGAACAATACAGAAGACTTCAGTATGGGCAGTGTAAGGATATCTGTCAGAATGTGGTGTACTTGTGAATGAAATCCACTTAGCACCAGTGGGTACAGCACAGATAAAGTGCCTTCTCTGAGAAAGGTACTTGTACTTTATCCCACATTTTTGTCACTGAGAATACCTTAAACACTTGATATTAATGCAGCTGAATTTTATGTAAGAAGTATCTTTCAGGCATAAACCATGGTAAATATCAAACAGAAATTAAAGACATTGGTTTAAAGCTTAAATGCTTGTAACCTTACCATTTATGGAGCCCAGTGGAGGCTTATATTTGGGAGTGGATACTTTCAGTATCCAAAAGATGTTTCAAAGTTAATTACAGCCATTGCTACTAATCCAAACATATTTATGCTCTTAGCTATAGTAACCTATTCTTGCAGACTGTAGAAGCAAACTTAAACAGGAGTATTTTCCAAAATGCTTATTTATTACCCTAAAATGTATAACATTGCTGAACTACTTTTTTTTGAAACTTTAGCAGATCTCTTTTTGTGGTTTTTTTTTTTCTGAGATCAGATTTTGTGTTAATATACTCACCATAAGATTTGCTGATTTATAACTGAGGGCATAGTGTCCTATCTTCTCTAGTTTCTGTCTTGGTGTTACAAAATCTGTAAGTTTTGTGTTTCTTAATACCTAAAGCTCATTACTAAAGCCTATCTTAGGATTTGAGTATGAGCTTAATTAGCACCAAGTTGTTTGATGCTGGGTGTTTAGTAGCAAAGCTCTTACATATTAAAATGGCAAAGAAGTCTCTTTGTAGACAGAAAAAATATTTTGAATTTTCTTTATAGTGTTCACGCTTTCAGGCTTGCTGATGTATCATTAAGAACAGAGAATAATTTGAGTTATCTGTTTTGAACTTAAGCCATAATGAAGTAGTGGTTCATAGTCACTTGAAAGGTAGTCTTTTAAACATTGACAGAACCAAGAGTTATAATTTTTTGGCATTTTTACAGTAGTGCAGAAGAGTGAAGAAATATAACATAGGGCCTTGTTCAGAGGACTGGAGATCACACCAATGGATTTGGTTTCTGGCAGTACTGCTGGTTCACTCTTTCCTTTGATAAATTGCTTGAGTTTCCTGTGTCACAATTTTGATGACTATAAAATGGGGCCAGTGTCGGCCTACATAGCTAACAAATGATTTTCAAGGTCTTAATTAATCTTCAAGAATTTTAACTTACCTTGACGAAAGTTAATTCAGTTCATATTGTGTATTGAGTCCTGTTTACTGTGTGGTATATGGAAAATTCTGGTTGCTGGAAAAAGTGTGTTGAGATGTGGATCAGAAGTTACATCATCATGCAGAGTTTGATGTAGTTGATCAAATAAGCTATATACAAATGGAGTTACTTCAGAAATGCATAAACTCTACCCTGGAAAACCAAGAGAAGTTTTGAACCACACTCAGAATGCAGGATAACATGTGCTCTGCGTTGGGAACAGATGCTGGCTCCATTTCAGCTTTAAACTAGGGCATTCCAAATGTCACAGCGAGCCAGCGCTGAGGGACTTGGCCTTGCAAAGAGGCAGCTTGATATAAATGAGTGTTCCTTTGATAAATGGGGTCTATTACTGAATAAGGGTTGTCTTTTAACGTCTCATACTGCGTTGGTGCTGCTTTGGATCAAAGTTTAGTTACATTTTCTGTGGAGCACAAGTGTGCTTTAAAGCTAAACCTCCATCATGAAATGATCTGTACTACCTCAATGGGAAATTCTGGAGCACAGTTTTAAATACATGAAGGTTTTACATGCTAAAAGCATTTAACTTGTCTGGTGTCATCAGTTCTGAAGCAGCTTTGACTAAGTTGCTTACAAAAGAAAGGTATGTGTCTCTGCCAAAACAGGCATGTAGAAAGCACCTGATCAGCAATTCCTAAACCGAGGATTGTGACCTAAATGGTGTCATAACTGCTGTGAGTGGGGAGTACAAGGGATGCTGTTGTATTTTGGTATTGCTCCCTGAAGTGAGATTAGAGCTCTGTAAATGTGCCCAGACACCCAGGTTGGGTAATTCTCCAGGTGGGAGTTGCAAGGCAGCATTTGGTTTGACCTTGTGCACAGTGGCTGTTTTGAAGAAGTAATGTTACAAAGAAGCAGCTGCAGCTTCTCTTTCACCTGCTTTCCCATATTTAAATTCATATTATGAACGACTCAAGGTGGGGCTTCGTTCATACACAGAATGGTCCCTTACTCTCCAGCTTAATATAAACTAAAAAAATTACTGATCACTGTACTGAGAGTTTCACTGTACCTTGAGGCTTCAGTTGTGCATAATGTTTGGTGAAAATAGGTGGATGGCTAAAAACTGAAGATATTATTGATCATTTTACTGAGAGTGGTACTGAACCTTGAGGCTTCACTTGCTGCATATCTAGTGAAAATGGGTGGGTGGAGCATTAGCTTTCCAAATTTCAGCTATGTAAACACTTCACAGGGAGGTCATCACAGCCATTTGAAATTTAACAGGGCATTTTTTGTTTTGCTTTATCGTATTCTTGTTGATAAACTCACCTTAGCAGTTTTGAAACAAAGCCCATGTGTGTTCCACTGTCTATTGAGATAATCTTGGTGGTGATAGCTTGATCACTTGATCCATGTCCTAGGGCTTATTTGAATACAGGATATGATATATTGAAGCACCCTCACAGAATTAAATTACTGCATTTCTAGGGATACTACATAGTTAAGGGGAAAAAATAAGTAGTTTCTGGCTTGAGAGCCTGTGCACAGTATTGGAGGGTGAAAAATCTGAACATGACAGAGGTGTTGTTGCTGGTGTAAGAAAAAAGTACTTCTGAGGTTTTGTTAAAAGTTTGGGTTTCATCCTTCATCATAGCTGAAAGGGGAGCCTGGAGGCTGCCTTTGTGGGAAGGTGGAGAGAAGGATTGAGAGCATTCTTGGCACCTGTGAGAGCAGAGTCCTTGACGTGGAGAATCTGTTAGGAAATCTATCAATAAGAACTGAGATGCACCTGAAAAGTAAAAAACAAAACAAGAAGGGTTGTTTTTAATTTTTTTTAATGTAATAAAAGTGGATCAGTGACAAAAATATTCAAGTGACAAATATCAGAAGCCTCTACTACTGCTGCTGAGCATTTTTATCAAACCAAGTGAACCTGTGGGAGTCATTGCTGAAGTACAAGGAACACAGATTCACTGACTTTGCTCAGCTTTTAACAGCAAAAGCAGAGGCAGCATCTTCTTCAAATCATTTTATTCAAGGAGTTCAGTTTTTTATTTTAGAGTAAAAACACCACTTAGGATCTGGTGGTTCTAGTTTTGAATGATCAGATAAACTACAAACAATCCATTCAGTTGTCTTACTGTTTTTAGTACTTAATCAAATAAGAGAGTGTTTGGAGGCAAAACATTTTAACTGTTTTCTCCCTTGCCCCCTTTTTCCTTTAGGAATATAGAAACTATTAAAGGGTTGTAATTTTGTTTGTATTTAATCCCTTCCTCAAATATTTAGATAAATAGTGATTGAAGGATAAATAACTAAACACATATATAAGAAATCACATATGCAATCCTAACAATTTAAAAAAATGTTTTAAATGGCCAAATGTTGAGTATTTGAGACACCTTATGTCTGCATCTCAAGTTTACTGAAACTTGTATGGATACCGTGTTCTTATTAAGACCAAAATCCTAATCTAACAGCAGCAACCAGTTGTTCATTGCAACTGAAGATGTGATTAGAACACACTAATTGTTTTTTATGTGCTGGTATAAGTGATTTGGATTAAAACTAGAGCATATAGGAAGGGCAAAAATCTGTTCCTCTGTTTTTAAAAATTAGTTTAAGTCATCTTTGGTGTGTGTGTGTACAGAGGATTCTCAGCAAGAACCTGCCTGTTGCTCTGCAGACATCACCTCATTCCAGATACGTTTTATGCACCTGGTGCAATGTCCAACAATCATCCACTGCTGTCAGATTTTTCTGTTCTTCAGTGGAGGTGTGATGGGTCTGGGAAACACTGTATTCTTGTGTTGGCCTGTGGAGTATACAGTTCTTAATGAAGTTACCCCATTGGAGGTCCTGTATTACTGCTCTGTATTTTGCATTACAGTAGCACCCTTGGAGCAGATTAAGTTTGTGTTATGCAAAGTGATACACAAGTATGCAGCAGGTGATATTTCCCACCTGAGCATTCACGTTTACTTACAAGTGATTGAAGAAATCAAATTAACCTGACAGTAGGAATCTTGATTGAAAACACAGAAGTCATTTGATTTGAAAAAATAATAGTATTTCACTAAAAGGTACAATAAACCAACCTTTAAGAACCTATGGCCAAAGTCTGTTCCTGGAGGGGGGAAAAGTGGGTAAGGAAGAGTGCTAAAGAAAGGCCAGTGAGCTAGGTAGATGTGTGTTCCCAGCTGAAGAGTACATACATTCTTACGAGTAGAGCATGGTGCATAAGATTTCATTATTTTAGTCTTTCTCTAATCATGGTTGTTCCTGGTTAACAGAAATTGTAGCACCTGAGATGTCACAACTTCAATGTTTATAAAATGGGGCAGGAGAGAAGTCTGGCTTTTATCTTTTTAAAGCTGCCTCAGGCGTGCTTTAAGTGCAAGCACTTTATAACCATTTCACCCACTAAGTACCTCCTCTTGAAAAAGAAAAAATATTTTGCCAAAGTATGATCATCTTCTAATGTGGTTCTTAAGCTGTGTTATAAGCAATTTTGAATTTTGATCCAGCAAAACGGAGGTATCAAACCCAGACCTTTGGATGGAGGGAAAGCTCTATGAACATTGGATGGGGGTGCAGGTGTAGCTGCGGGAGTTGGTGCTGCTGGAAGGGTGTCCTGGCCTTTGAGGATGGAGTGTGGCAGGGATGCTCAGTGCCTGCTTCCAGCCAGGTGGTTGTGAGGGACCAGGTGTGTGGATATCAGATGTTCTTTTTCAGGGCTGGAGACTATATGGGAGAAATAAAAAGCATTCAGAGGAAGCAAGTGGAGAGAGGAGAAACTACTTTTCCAAATTTGTGCTACACTGCCAGAGGCATCACCGGGCTCTGACATGGTTCTGCCTTGAGCTGAACCAAAGCAAGTTCAGAAATGTAGGATTTTTCAGATGTGGGTTCTTTTCCTGATTCTAGGTTTTTTAGGTTAATTTTGAGTGAATTTCATAGTTATATGTTTGGAAACAGTGTAACCTAGCATAGGTCTACAGTCTGATGCTCTTACGTGGAATTTTGTTCTGAGACATGTATAAACACAGAATTAAAAAAGGTGTAATGATCCTTGAATGTAAGAGTTTTTGGGATTGAAGTAAAAAATATTAGGTTTATCAGGTTGGTTTTTTTTTTCTGAAAGTGCATTCTGGGGAATATTAAATTCAGTATAAACTGTTTTCATAAAAACAGGACACTTGAAATGAAAGTTGGAGCCATGTGTTTAAACATTTAGTTCAGGAAAAGACCAGATTTTTGTCAATATACTGTAATTTTCCCTCTTCATATCTTTAGTACTGTAATGTTTTTGAGTGCCGTGGTAAATCAGTTGGTAGATAGCGTATAGTACATAAAAGTTCCTGGGGCCTTGTCTTAATATGCATTTACAGATTTCATCTTTATCCTTCATGTCTTCCTTTCACACCATTTTTGTGAAATGGAATGTTACTGGTCTTAAATGTCGCTTTTCCAAATGCAAGGGTTGTACTTTTTGAACCGTGTTATACTTGCTCCCTCTCAGCTAAGTGAACCAAATAACCACAGGGTTAATTTCTGTTTTCTAGCTATTAGTTTCACAGGAAACATCAGCTTGCAAACCTTTGAGATGTTCATTTTGCCATTTCTGCATTATGAAAGGTGGTAGAAGAACCAGAAAATGTCATGCTTGTCTTAGGATTTGTAAAAGGAGAACCGTATGAATTGTTTTAAGATTCAAATTTATATTCTGGTTCTTTACTCTTTAGGTTTTTACCTGTGAATGGTCACTAGCAGGCTCTTAACTACTTCAGTTTTTAAGAATTATGTAATTGGTATTTTTCTTCACAGGGAGAAGAGAATTTATCCAAAGATTAAAACTTGAAGCAACCTTGAATGTGCATGATGGATGTGTAAGTCACTTGTTGCTTTTTTGTTTGTTAAAAACTGTTAAATTGTGATTTCGTTGCCGTGGTAATAGTCCCTTAACTTAAAAAAGGCAAATATATTTGTCTTTTAAAGCTGAGCAGGACCATTCTGTTTGTAGAGACCTACATCTGAATTCTCTAGCTATTTGTTTCTTCTCGAATATCTGACACTTTACCTTTGAAGCAAAACAAAATCCCATTCCTGTACATTAATGCTGTGTCTACTGCTGAATGAATTAATCTCTCCTGCCAGTTAAACACATTCTTACCTTTTCAGTTAGGACTAATCTTAAACCTTGAAATGAAGTTTGTTTGTTTGTTTGTGTTATACTGTGTTGACTTAAATCACTCAAAACATGAATAAAGTTTTCTTTTCCAGTTCTGAAAAGCAAATCATCAAGTGCTACATGTTGACTTAAAGAGACAATGAAAACAAAAATAAGCCTTCCTGAAAGGCAATAGCAGAACTTGAAATATTGCTTATTTAAATACTAATTTTTGAAAGTGGTCCAAATATTTTAAGATATATCCTTTTAAATAAAAAGTTTTAGCTAAACTGGGTTCAGGACAAAGAGGATGCCATGTTACCTTTGAGGAAGAGAGCAGAAATTCATGGTTGTTAAAGTCTTCGTTGTACAAAATACCTGAAAAATGAAAGTATTCTATAAGAAAATGAAACTGTAAGTGCAGCTTTCATACTTTACCATGACTATTTCTAAAGCTGTTCAAATGGAAGGATTATTTTAGCTTGACTTTTAATTAAGGAGTGTTATAGTTGTTAACGAACACAGTAGTAGTTTTAAGGAACGAGTGTTGTTAACATTCAGCCTTCTTGAGATCAGAAGTTTGATTTTGATGTGCCTATGTTTTTGTGAGCCTGGAAAGTCTAGGAAAGGCAAGGATTAGAATTGCTGTACATAAAATGTGAGCTACTTTTCCTGTACTGGCTACCATTATGAGTTTATGTTCTGGTACAGATGGTGTTGGTGTAATGGAACAAATATATGGATTTCTCTTTTTTTTTTTCAAGAAATGTTACAACAATGATGATGTAAGGTCTCTTCCAACCCAAACAGTTCTATGATACTATGTGTATTTATTAATTTTATATTCAAGATTGTAACAGTGGTGTTTTACTTTAGAATTTCTTCTCTAGTAATTTTTCATCTCCTCAAATACTTAAGATGAAATTTTTCAAGTTTCTTTTCCTGAAGTTGATTGGGGTTTTTTCTTTATTTTTTCTTTATTTCTTCGTAAGAATAGTACTTTTTTTCTTATTAAAACAGAAGACAGGAAAACAGTATTTGTTCACTACTTGTTAAAAATTAAGTGACTGATCTCTATTTCAATTATCTGCCTCTGTCTCATGTAATAGAAATTGCAGATTTGGTGTTGGCTGTTGGTATTGCTTGGCACTACCAGAGGGATATGTATTTGAAAACTAATCCCAATTTGATTGTGTTAGCTTTTAAAGTATGCTTTAACATATGGCATGATTGTTTTTGTGGGTGGAAAATGCTTTAACGGTAAACTTAAGAGCATTATTTGCAGGTGTTTAAAATACTACAGTATTGAAATACTACAGTTTGAAAAAATGTCTTTAGAAGTTAAATTTGCTCAGAACTGTACACCTTTAAGGAATGGGCTGTTGGGAGTTCTTACCTCATTTATTGTGTGGTCTTTTGCAAGGAATAATCTTTTATGGCTAACAATCACTCAGTATAATTTCTTACTATTTGCTTTAAAAAAAAAGTGAAATAGAAGTCAATGAAATTAAAATGCTTATACTGATTGAACTGCTTATTACCATCAATAGTAATTAGGCTCTTTTTTTTCTCTTTTCTTCTTCCCACAACTCCTGACTCAGCATGCATTTCAAATATGGGGAATGAATGCCTTATTGTCCTATTAAAGGGTGTTTCTGGGTTTGGATTTTGGGTGGTTGGGGTTTTTTTTATGAGAGTTGGATGGCAGGGGTTTGGGGTTTTCTTAGGTTGCTGTTTGGTTGATTGGTGTTTTTAAGAAGTTTTGCATTGCTCTGTTGAATAAGTTGTGACTTATATTTTCTGTATAAAGCGTGCTGTGTAATTGGACACGGTGGACAACTTACTTAAGGCAAGAAATTTTTTTACTAATTGAGGGTAAAAGTAAAGTCCAAGTTCCTATCTGTTACACAAAAGAGAGATCCTGTGGGAGATACAGCTGTGTGTATAATCATACCCAGGCAGGATATCTGTGAAGAAGGGAATATTCTATGAATTATTTCACATATCCATGCTCTAGTAACAGTAATATTGCCATAGCACCTTTTTTTGTTTAAAAATGAGTATTTTCACCTTTTGTTTCTTTGAAACAGTCCCGTTTTCCCCTTGGTTTGAAGACGCAGTTTCTAGCAGTAGTGTGTGAAGTAATTGAATTGGTTCTACAGAGTTGTTGATGTCTGCTTGTAGCCTTATCATCCTTCCAGGGCAGGATCTGCCCCTTTCAACAAGGTTCACATGGTCAAATTCAGTAAGATCATTTGTATGCCAGAACTTGCCATTTTCTGTGTTAGCTCTAAAGGGAGCTTAAGAAGATGAGGAAATGTACAGAGTTAGGTGAGCTGTTCTGTATGAAGAGATTAAATCCAAAGGAGAAATGTTGAAAGAGAAGCAATCTGGACCAGCAGCGATGAAGTGTGAGAAAAGTAGAGGATAAAACAGCTCTAAACCATATTGAATTGCAGTAAAAATACAGTTTATTTTCTTCTCATTTTGGTCCTGGGAAAGCTGAGGAAGGTTGAAATGCAGGATGTAGATGGAGCACTTGACAGGAGTAAACACTATATTTTAAAATAATGAGGATTACCTGAAGGAGTAATTTCTCATTTCTATGTATAGGCATTCAGATCAATAACAAACCAGTCCTTCATAGCATTCATCTCCTTCAGGATGGCACTTGGGAACAAGTCATTTTTAGGTGTAGTCCTCAAAGCCAGGCTTAAATTGGCATAGGGCTTTTGTGTTTTGTTAGAAACACAGTTTTTACCTTGTCTTCCACACATGATGAGCGCTGCCTTTTTCATGCCCTTCCTTGCTTGGGGGGTATTGCTGTTATTCTGGACATCTACAGCCATTTTTATTCATTTTCTTCTATTGCTCGTATTCTGTTAATCTCTTCTGTTTGCAAAAGAGTTGATTCTGCTGTCACTTTGCATAGAAGCAAGGAGTTTGCTTTTTCAGGTATTAAGGACTGGCTGCACTGCCTCCTGCATTGTCTTTGAGGAAAACAGAGATATAAATTCACTATCTGACTAATTGACTTATGAATCAAAAGTGCCCGCTGCCTCCTTGCAAGGCTAGATGAGTGACAAATGAAATTAGATACAATTAATAGTGTGGAGTACTTAATAGAAAAAAGCTAATTACACACCCTTTGACTTTTCTTACCTTGTTAGTAATTGTCTATCATTTGTGTTTGATGTATCCTTTGTTTTGGCTCCAACACCTTTCCCAAGATTTCCAAACCCTCAGTGTAGGAACTGTTACATTAGGCTTTTACTTGGGTGTTGAGTGGCAGTGCTGGTAGTACAAATCTGTAGCTTTTTCAAAATAAAAACCAGTTTTCTTGCCAGTCCTCATTTTACATTATATTTTAATAGCGAGTTTGCTTCCTTGGAATGAGACAAGAACTATTTTTTTTTGCTTTTGTTGAGCATCTGCTTTTAGTGATCCATATGCAAATTTGTTGGGGTTATTCAGTGTTGGTCTAGGTTGTACCAAATACTGTGTGTGTTGACTGGAAAGTCTCTGCAAAAAACCCAAACTAAGCTTATTTGACTGAAAGACTTCGTTACTTTTTTATTTATTTATTGTCAGTAATGTTGAGAAGGTGATTGTTTACAGACTAAAAAGCCTGTTTAGTTACAGACCTCTAGTACACACTTGCTAATGTCATCTTACTTCAGGTTTTTTGAACCAACTTTGGTCTGGGTAGGGTGTATTGAAATTGCTCAACTGAGGCAATTGTTGCAATGAAATTGGAATTTGGGAGGAGAATGATTGATGTCTTGTGTAGGCTTGTGGTGCAGCAATTTCGATAATCTTGTTTCCCCTTTGCATCTTCAATGTTTTCTCTGTTTTGCTGTCCATCAGATTTTCGGTTTGTACATAAATATACACATCCACCCCCTCCATTTGTTTAATATTTGTGCTAAGTCTTATTTCTCACATCATGACTTTAAATTTTTCTGTTGCTTCCTTGTTTTTTCAGTGTTTTGTTTTTGTTTCTATTCCTGTATTTCTACATTAGCATTTTGGTTTCTTTAGGGCAACGATAATAATATTTTTCTGCCTGAGAGGAAATGTAGATGAAAATAAACATTGTTGGGTTGTGTGTTTGCCCTTGCTGTAGTACTGTGCAATGTTTGACAACATTTTAGAGTACAGCCATTGTCAGGACAGGTTATTTCAATGATAGATGGTTCTGGGGGCTAACTGAAATTGTGGTTCTCAGTGATTGACAGCCAGAGTTATAAAATCATAAGAGTAGCCATGCAAGGTCATACCAAAGCTCAGTGGAGCCCGATAACTTGGCCCTGAGAGTGGCCAGCACATATTTTTGAAGGAAGTTGAGGCAGGGCAAGCAGGCTGTATTTGATAGCTGTTCTGGAGAACACATTGCACTTTAATGGGCAGATGGAGGTGGAAGCTGCACCTTTCTTTCTGACCATTTTTCTTTGATGAATATGTATATTCTTCCACTTCTGGTATTTAGGGTGCTCCACAACAATGATTTCCAGTTTCATTAAAAAGCTGTGTGTCATCTGATGGTTTCATTTAAGGCCTTCCATTTCCTGTACTGTGAAGATCCACGGAAAATTATTTCTTTTTCCATGTCACTCATGTTTTCTTAAGCTTCTATCATATCCCTTCCCTAGAGCGGTACAAATTATTTGCTTCTTGCAATAAAAAGTTTTAGATATCTATATGTAATAGATAGCCCAGTAATTCCTTGTCACAGTTTCTCTTTCCAAGTGGGCAGTAATAGAAATGGAGAATACAGGAGTGGGATATGAGCCCAAACTGCATAGCGTGGAAGACGTGGGATTGCCATGCATGGATGTGTACCCTGCTCTTCTGTGCATTTCCTGATAAATCCTAGCAGTATCTGCTGCTGAGCACTGAGCTAATCCTGGCATAGGCATGTTTGTTTAACACCAAGATCTCTCCTCAAGTTCCTCCACCTGAGAATATCAAGGTGGTAATGTCCCTGTGATGCACCTGAAACTGCCAACTGATTTTGCAACTAACCCCAACTAAACTTGCCATTTAAACAGTAACTAGAATGGGTACATTTATTTTAAACAAAAACTATTTATGTTTGGGGGGGCTCGGAGTGAAACATTTGAATTAAAAAAAAAAAGGCATAAGAAAATAATTTAGAACAAAGTGGGTTTTTTACCAATTCTGTAGTCCACTCTGATACATCACACTAAGGCAGCTGTTCTGCCAACAGAATCTAGCCAGCAGAAAATGGTGATGGCTGCAGTTTGACACTTGAAGGTATTTTAGAGGCTTACTTGAAATGATGATGGTCTTGCATGCAGTCTTTGGTGCTTGTGCATGAGCTGGTGCTTGGAGGATACTTTTTGAGCTTCCTGGACTTTGAGTGCTTTCACAGCTTTGTTTCACTGACACATTGTTAAGCACAGTCTTGTGAAAAGGAGAATTGATAAGGAAATGTATTGTAAAGCTCTCCCAATACAATTCTGTACCTCACTGTAGGATTCTTCTTTCCCAGCGTACTCACACTTTTCAAAAGGGATCTGGGATGGATTCTGCAGTGCTTTGCCCTGAGAAGGTGTGGTCACTGAAAAGTGTGCAAAGCAGTGGATGGTCAGAATTTGGATATGGTGAAGATACAATAATGGGAGCACTGTGATGCCCTCCCATTCAAATTCAGAGAACTCTCTGTGGAGTAGATTCGGTACATTAAAGCACCTCAATGTGTAAAATTGTGGCTACTGTGGGAAGCTTAATTTACCTGATGAACTCTTGAGGAGCAGAGGGAGTAATTGAGATGCCATAGGTGAAGCAGGTGATTCCCTTATCAATTTGTTTTAAAAACACAATTTTTTTTTTTTTATGCTAGCTGCTTAGAAATTACATCATTTCAGTTGAATTTGTTAACTCCTATTTCTGTAGTGTTGGATGAGTATTGATGTTATAATATGGTGAAAATTGAATTAATGTAAGTCTAAACAAATTTCTTTTTTTTTTTATTAATGCAGGTCAATACAATTTGCTGGAATGATACAGGAGAGTATATCTTATCTGGTTCAGATGACACCAACCTGGTAATTAGTAATCCCTACAGCAGAAAGGTAGGTTTGTTTCTGGCTGCTAATTTTCAAATAGGATGCAAGTTATTATTTTTCAACTTATTAAAGATATTTTTCAATATATCAGTTTTCAGTTATTAATTATTATGTGGCAAAGATAATATGCACTTCCTAGTGTTTATAAATGGGAATAAAGCTTCACAGTGCTTTAAAACCTTAGTGTTCTAATCCTTTGTGACATTGGTATTATCCCATTTTACGGTACATGGCTAGGCACAAAGGGAACATGGTCTCACCACAGATTAGTGTCAGAACCAGCAATAGGATTCAGTAATTCTTGTGAAATCTTGTAGTCAGATAAACTATCTTCCTCTCACTTCAGTTTTAAAATATTGTATTAGCTTTTGCTGTGTGTAATGTACTGAGTTGTCTTTCTGCGTAACGTTGTTAGGGTGCCAATCTTGATTAAAATAGTTCACTCCAGTGTAAAATTACATTGCCTTGTGTGTGCCTGCAGGTGGATGGAGAATAATTTGTATTGAAATAAGGGTTACAACACAGCTGAAAGGCTCCAGTAGTGCCAGCTGGCGTCCGTCAGGTAGTGGCACTGTCCCACACTTCTCTCTTGAAGGAGCTGCTGTTAGTTTGGTAGAACAGATGCTCTCAGCTGTGCCCTCTCAGAGGCTGACAATTAAACCCTGTGGACATGCTCAAAAATTAAATGTGTAGGAGAAACAAAATGTATGGTTGGTATGGTGGAAGAGAGTTTGAGTAGAAAGCAATACTTGGCTTTCCTGAAGGGTTGTGGTGGGAAAATGGTAGTGATTTGGAGTGTTGCCTGTACCTATAGGTAAGGCCCTTTTGGTCACCTCCCCAAATAAGCCATAGCTTCCAAATTCCATCTCTTCCTTTCAATTACCAACAAAGTTCAGATCAGTATCACTAGATAGGGCTTCTCTGGCACTGGGAGTTCTGCTGGAAAAGAGGTATCCAAGACAGCTGTGAAGTAGATGATGGATATATTCCAAAGTGAGTGTTGGTGGAGAGACATGCAGAGTAAGAATTTTTCACATAAATAAAGGATGTTCAATATTATTTATTGGGCAGAGTTCATTTGAATATGCCACTGTGGGATAGTTACTTATTATCAGTTTTACATTAAAATATTGCAGTATTTTAAAAGGTGCTGCAATTTTAGCTTTATCCTTTCATGGGACAATTTCCCCCCCCTGTTGTGTACTACTCCTTTACTTAAGCCTAATGAGGAATAGGGCGGGTGTCTTGTTTTCTTTTTTTTTTTTTTTTTTTTTTTCAGTTAGCTGAGTTATTTATTTTTTGTAACAGCAGAGCAGAAGATGATTTTTAAATTATTTTTCTTCCAGTACATGCAAATGCAATTATAAAATAGCAGGTACCAGCAAGAAGACTCAATAATCAGTGTTATTCCTGAAAGGTACTAGAAATGTGATTTTTTTATGAGTGTTACAATTGTGTTAGCTTATTTTCTCTGGCTTGAGTAAGAAAATCAATACAGGAAAAGGGAGAAAATTTGTATCAGAACTGTGCTGTAATTCTGTCATCTTACCCAATACCCTTATCACCATATTTTCTGTTATGAGCTAGGTAGAGTAGCAAAAATAGACTTCAGCTATCAATATTGTGTACCTTTCAGAATATGCAGATACACTGTTAAAACTTTTTTAGTGGGAATTATTTAAAAAGTGTGAAATAGCGCTTTAAACAACTTGGTATTTTTTGTCTAATGGAAGTGGTGAAAATTCAGGTTTAAGTGCTGCAGATGGGGGAAATAAGAATATAATTTTCACTTGTTCACAGGAAAGCATGTGGAGGTTTTTTCAGTTTTGGTAGACTAATAAGTATGTGAGGAACGATAAAGGGTCACCACAAAGTCTTTAGAATCAGCTGTGATGGTGAAGTAAATCATATGTTTCTCTGCTTTACTGGAGATGAATGAGAGACTAAGTCAAGTCTTGGTTTATTGCCCTGTAATCAAGTTCTTAAGTGTTTATTTATTTTTGGCTAGTTCCAAAACATCCTTCCTTATAAACTTCAGTCCTCCTTTCCAGAGTGAATTTAAGAGTAACATCAATTTTTAAAGTCTATAAAGTCGGCTTGGATTACAGTGCCTTGTTCTTCTTGCCTTAAAATATTCCAGATCTTCTAAGTCTCTGCTCACTGACATGGTGGGTGGCTGCACCATCACCCTGACTAATGTTTTTCACTTGGAGAAACCTGATGTGATGTGTAACCAGCGTTGCAAAAACAAAAGGTGGCAGCTGCATTCCAGCCCTTGTATTTTGCCGACTACTTCGTGCAAGTGCCTGAGCAATTCTCTCTTGTAGAACCACTTTCTTCTTAAAAGAAATTTGGTGTAAAGGCAGCTTCTCTGTTCTGTTGTATTGAACTGTGGGTCCCTGGCAGCCTGTGCATAGGCTCTATTTCACAGTCTGAGTTATTTCCCCATTCTTTATCTGTTTGGAAAACATTGACCTGATGCAGCCTCCCTTTTTCTTTGTTCTTTAGGTTCTCACAACAATTCGCTCAGGACACAGGGCCAATATTTTCAGTGCAAAGTTCTTACCATGCACCAATGACAAACAGATTGTTTCTTGTTCTGGAGACGGAGTCATTTTCTACACGAATGTTGAACAGGATGCAGAGACCAACAGGCAATGCCAGTACACCTGCCACTATGGGACTACCTACGAGGTACCTCACAAAATACATCTTATTTTTGACATGGGTAAAATACATATTTTGTTGTATTGTTGCCCAAGATTTTAACCAGACTGCTGAAAACTTTTTCAGTGAGAATTACAGAACTTTTCTTCTGTCATTTTTGAGTAGGTTTTTTTCCCTCCTGAAGTAGGCTTGAAGAGAGAAATGTGCTAGATTAAATTGAGAACTTTCCAAAAAGTGGTGCTGTTAAGACCATTTTGGAAATATTAATTCACCTTCAGAATGAATGTTCTGCAGAGCAAAACAGATTTAAATTGTGCTGTGAATTTCTTCCTGACGTAGGTTGGGGGTGGGGGCAGTGGCTGTTTTGCATTTTTATTTTTATTCTTCTCCCCCTGCCTCTCCCCCCTTCTCTGAACTTTTCAGCAGTTTCATGCCTTTTTCACAATTCAAATCCTTCTAAGAAATGCTTATTTCAGCATGTGTGAACAACTTAATCTGAAAAATGTGTTTACAGTTGTAGATAATTTTTCTATTGTGTATTCTGGTTAACTCTTTAGGTGTAAATTTAGCAACAGTGTTTTCAGTCCTCCCTTGGAAGTTTTGTTCATACAAATTAGGCAAGTGAGGAAGCAAAGTGTTACTAAAGTCAGGAAGCTAATAAGATTTATTGTTCTAGCTGCTTCTTTTAAATGGCAGCAAAAGCTGCTGCTTGCAAAACTTACTGTGCTTAAAATAGAAAAAATACTGCAATTTTTTTCTTAGGTTGTAAATATTCCTGTTTCTTTCACTGTTTTGTTGGGGTTTTTTGACACCAACACAGTACGCACACAGGAAAAAAAGCCCCAAATCCATTGCTTTTTTAACTATTCAGCTGAGAATTCATAGCAAGCTTTTAGATATCTTTCTTTGCATTTTTGTGAACAAAATCTTTAAAAACTTCTCATAAAAAGAACTGGAATGTGTGAAAAAAGGAAGTGACTGAGGTACTGCCAGAGCTAATTTTTGTTCACATAGTAAAAGTGTTATGGCCGTAATTACACCAATTACATTTGCCTGCTACATTGCACAGTCAAAATGGTCTTATTTGGGATGATTTTTATTCAGCAATAATGTTGAGAGGGCATTATTGTTGTTTTGAATGACAGGAGTGTGATACAGTTTTGGTTGTTTATGCTGCTTTAAAACACAATTAATGGAAGGAATATCAAGACCTCTATATGACATTGACTGTTGTAATAACTCTGTCTCTTTGAAGTTATTTTTCTTATCCTGTTTTGCACTGAGGTTTAACATACCTAAATTTGAGCTCTCTACAAAAAGATGTGTTTATAGTACATTTTGGGAGATACTTTTTACGAAGGAAAGAAATGCTGTTGCTGTGTCTTAAACCCGATATTTGAACATAAAATTCATGAGTTTTGTGGCATAACACCCTTTTTTGAAAATATAATAGAGCAAATAGCAGGGGGTTTAAGCAAATGGCTGAGACACAGCTTCAGCTTCTGACATAACCCAACTTTGTCGTTGAGAGGTTCCTGGAGTGGGGAGAGAATTTCCAAATATTGTGATGTTACTGCCCAGCTGTATGTAACCACATCGTCGTGTTAAATATAGAACTTTGACTCACTGGGTTTTCTACATAACAAAAGCTAAAAGCTGCCCCTGAGGTACCAATTCTAAATTTGAATGTGGTTTGAATTTATACAGTTCTTGGAGTTTGTGCCAGTTCAAGATGTTGCAAAAACATGAAGCAGAAGAATGTGGAAATTGGTGTCGATTGTTGTAAACTGTGAGATAATTGTACAATTGTTTTTAGTTCTAAGTGAGAATAGAATAAGCAGAGGGAGAAGTTCTTGAGACATGTTTCTGAAGAGTTTATTGTTTGTACAAGGCCATGACAAGTTTATTTTTACTCAGCCAAATGCTTTTCTTTATTGCCGTTCATGTGAATTGCATTCCAGACATTGTACTTTTATGGACACCTCTTAGTTTCCTGTTTTAAGTATAGTAAAATGATCATATAGCTATACACTTTTAAAGTTAAGTAGCAAACAAGTTTTTAGTTAGTAAAAAACCAATTTTATATCTATAATGTGTACTTGTTGAACTTAAATGTAGTAATATTGACTCAATTATCGGAGCTTGCACTTCTCCATTTCTCTGGTTTAGTGCTTATAAAGTACTTAGGATGTTTGTAAGCACCAAGCATAAAAGTTGCCATGTGCAGCTTGTATTACATGTATAGGGTGAAATAGCATCAGTGTGAACAGAAATAAAGTACAGCTACTAGAAATAAGAGCTTGCCACATTCAGCAACATTGTTGGAGCAAAATGTTTTCACTGAAAGCTCTGCTAAATGCTGGAAGAATTTAGTGGATTGAAGGACAATTGCTGGTTTTTATAACTACGCAAATAAAGTTAATTTTAATGAAATGTGTAGTGAAAATAAGCCTTTTCAGTATGTTACACTGATATATTGAGGACTAGTAGTCATAGCCCAGAAGTTTATTGTTCTACTGGTATTCAAACCTTGGCTTTGTTCTGCAAATTAAACTTCTTATTTGGCACAGCAAGCATTGTTTCAGTTATTGTGCTGAGCATTACAGGAGAGGCTGAATCCTTCAGCTATTACCTTACTAACCCCACTTCAGGTAGAGAGATTTGCAGATATCCATAGGTTACTTTTATTAAGAGTTTTGGGAAGTGGGGGGGGATAAATCATTACATTTAAAAATGTTAAAGAATCACTGATGCTCTGTGTGCAATGAATGTATAACACTATTAACCATTTTCGTTGCTTTATAAATTTCTACTGAAATAGTAGCAGGAGTGTAGGAAGAGAAAAATACTGCTGCAATATTCTCTGTTTTCTGCTTTAAGAGACAGAGTGTAAAAAACCTGGCGTTTCCTGTGTATTCATTGACCTGTGGAATTCAGGTCATATTTAGCATTATGGTCACTTGCCTTTTTATTTTGTCTTGAGGAGGCTTTGAGTGAAGCCATTCATGTGAGACTCCATCAGTCATCCCTAGGTGGAGAAGGGCTGAGCTTAGGAAAATGGTTCAATATGGTGCTCTCTTAAAAAAAAATTGCAGTGAGGAGGTAGGTTGGTAACAGCCTTTAATGCAGACTTGCTGCAGGGAACTACCTAGAAAGTAAAGGGGTGGCCCAATCGGATTAAAAGCCATTTAGTATTTTCAAGGCATTCAGACTTCTGAGGATTTTGTTTGTAATTGTCTCCTATTACTTGATAGAGAGTAAACTGAGCTTTTGTTGAATTACTGCAGCAAACTGATAAGTTATCTGAAAAGTGATTGCAGTAAATGAATGTTGTGTATTAAAAGATAACAGAAACAACTGTAAGCCTTGACCTATGGATATTTAATCTTTGACATTTAAAAGTTTCCTTTGACTTCAAACCTTTTCTTGAAAATGAAGAAGCATCATCAGTTTTTCAATTTTTCTTATTACTTCACTGAAAAGCTTGACTTGAGTCCTAATTGTCTTAGTGCTGCTCAAAATATTGATGCTTTTACTTTTAAATTAGTGCTATTTCTGGAGGTATTAATAATCTTATTTTTTCTTTCTTTGGAGCAGATTATGACAGTACCAAATGATCCCTACACTTTCCTCTCTTGTGGTGAGGATGGCACCGTGAGATGGTTTGATACTCGCATCAAAACAAGTTGCACAAAGGAAGATTGTAAAGATGTAAGAACAAAACCTTTTCATAAAGATGACTTTAAAAACAATCTTTTGATAAAGATATCCTGAATGTAGAGCTGTGCATGACACAAACACAGGATATGAGTTCTGGTAAAACTTTTAGAAATAATAGATTTTAGGGTTGTTGATCGAGATGACATTTTTCCCAAGAAACAGTAAAAGTTTGGGGAGTCTTTTTTAATTTTTCCTCTTTAATTTTAATATCTCTCTTATTTTATAAGCTTTTGTGTGAGGCTTCAGATATGGTAAAAAAGATATGTCTGTTGAAATTGAATCTCTTAGTCTGGTTTACACGAATAATGTAGAGTGCAAAACTGGAGGCAAAAAATGAGCCTTGAGAATCATCTGCAGCCTTGTGTTCTTGAGCATCCTTTGTCCCTCTGTAAGAAAAAATTTGGTAATAAATTATATCACTGGTATGACCCTAGAAGGTAAGGTGGTGGTGCTGTCCACTGTGTTTGAATTTTAGAAACAATTTTAATATTGAATTGGAACAAAACTCTCGAAGTATGTATTGCTAGTCTTGATTCATTTTGTTCAGCCTTGTACACATTTACCAGTTCTAGGGGTTTCTTTCATTTTTTCCCTTCTATCCAGTTATCTGCCTGTAGATGGAACCTACTCCGATCCTTTAATTAATTTGTTAATTAATAAATTAAAATTAATATGTTTCTGCATATTTAGTACTTTTCTCCCTCCACAGTTACTGTATTTCCATAAGAAAATCCAAGGTGCAAGGTAGTTTATAAATCTGTAATTTTTAGCTTATATATTTTTAAATGTTGTTCCTGTGGTTTTGTTTTGTTTTGGTTTCTTTTTTAGCTGTTCTGGTGCCAGTTTTGTTTCTCTGATAGTTTTCCTTCTGTGCAGTGGCTTTTCTGATAACACATTTATGATCAATCTTCACAGGGCCAGACCTGTTTTCTCAAAATCTCCTTGACTAAGGGAGGGGCCTGTGTCCTGAAACAAACAAAAAACCAAGACAAAACAAAAAAAAAGAATTATACTTCAAATGTTCAGAGCTGTTATTTCAATGCTGCATTTTTGTGTGTTGCAGGATATTTTAATAAACTGTCGTCGTGCTGCCACCTCTGTCGCTATCTGTCCACCCATCCCCTACTATCTGGCTGTGGGCTGTTCTGACAGCTCAGTGAGGATCTATGACAGGAGAATGCTCGGCACAAGGGCAACAGGTAGGAGCCACACTCTGCAGTGAGCATTTCTACCCATTGGCAGTGCCAAATTCAGGTTATTTTCAAAACAGATGGTGAATGACTCAAGTTAACACTGCAGAAGTGTAGCTTACTTCTCTGGGAGCTATGGTTTGTGGTAATAGAGTCATTTCATTCTAATATTTGCTAATGCAGAAATCTTCAAGGAAGTAAACCTAATCTCTTCGTGCATCTTAGAATGCATTGTGTACTGAATGCAGAAAAAGACCTTTTGTAGTGTCTCTTATTTTGTCTTGAAACGCGTGATTCCAGGATTCCAAAAAGCTGGAGATTGCAGCCTCCAGTGGTCCACCTGTATTTTAATTAAGTTCTTGTCTGGTACTCTGTTATGCTGGAACTTGATGCTTCTTATGTGAGGAGATCTTATGAACTCTGTAATATCCTGCACTGTGCTTGCCTTTGCAGCACTTTTTGCTGTATCTAACACAGTTTCACTGAAAAGCTGCAAATTCCTCAGGTGAAAGCTGGCATGCTTCAGATGCTTACCTAAGGATTTTATTTTAAAAATTCAGGTGCACAAAAATGTGTTATATCATTCTAACTTAGCTCTTGGTTCTAATGTATGCTCAGTGTTTGTTTGGACACACAGGAATTAATAATACAGATGTGACATTCATGTCAATAACCAGTGGCAGAAAATCTGTCATTTTGTGCAGCATTTTCCTGTTAATGATTGTGGTGGAGGAGAAAGGGAACAGGAAAGATCACTAAACATAAAAATATCCCTCTCGTCAGGCTAACATTCTGTAGGAGCTCTCCCTTTCATCACACTGGTCAGCAAAATTCTGTGAGAAGTGCCTGGGAACAGATTCTAGGGGCTGACAGAAATGTCCTCTGTGTGTGCTCTTGTACAGTACAAGAATAAGGTGAATTTGGCCTGGAGAGCAAACGAGAGAAAAATCAAGATTCTGAAGACTGATTTTTAAAAAAATATTGATGTAGTGTTCTGTTGCATGTTTGGGTTTGTGTGGAGTTTTTTTTTTTGGTTTTTTTAAGAGGTCAAGTATTCTGTGTCCAGTGAGCAAACTTGATTTTCATTTAATCATTTCTGCCATGTAGGAAACAGTTATGTGTCAAATTAGGAGGTTTTGGAAGAGTCTGTTTTTTTCAGTGTTAGAGCTTCTTATAGGTACCTTTTATCTGCCCACAAACTTGTAATTCTAGAATTTAAGATTGTTTTAGTGTTTGGATTGGAGGTGAGTGATCGGGAAGGCATGGTAAGTCCAATGTAGTGTATAGGTCTTCAGTTTCAATGTGACAGTATTATTATGTCTTGGAAGAAAAATTAGGTTTTTTAAAAAAATTAGGTAGAAAAGAGGCCTATTCCCTAAATTTTTGAAGTTTCATGTACTGAGTTCCTTGCCAATTTGTGTGTAGATACAGATTTGCATTATTGTTTTGTGTTTTTTGGTTCTAAAATTTCCATTTGTACTACATTTGACAGCATCCATACAACACCATGTGGTGGGTACGTGAGACATTTATGTATTTGTGTGTGCGTTTTCATCTTTTATTTTTTGTAATGTGCATAATAAAGACTGTAAAATCTGATATGTCATTCCCCAGATCAAAATTATTGCAGAAACTACAGGATATGTAGCTTTTCCCTGGTTATCTTTTGTTGGATGCTAAATAAGGGGTTTATTGAAGCTGTTGAAAATTTGCAATAGTAAATGTGTAATTTTTTTCTTTCTCCTCTCTCCCCTCACACTTTTATTTATTTATTTTTTTAAATAAAGGGAATTATGCTGGCAGGGGCACTGTTGGAATGGTGGCACGTTTTGTCCCTCCTCATCTCAACAACAAATCCTGCAGGGTAACATCCCTGTGTTACAGTGAAGATGGCCAAGAGATCCTTGTGAGCTACTCCTCAGATTACATTTACTTGTTTGATCCCAAGGATGACACAGCACGAGAACTTAAAGTCCCTTCTGCTGAAGAGAGAAGGGAAGAGGCAAGTGATTAAAATGCCCTCCTTTCATGTTTTATGTTTTTTTAACTTGCAGAGCACAAGAAATACCATCAGTTGTGTTTCCCTTTAATCTCAAAAGAATGTGGCTGGTCATAGACTGAGGTGTGATAAGTAGATTGTCACAAAAATGGTGTATTTTTAATACATACTTATTTAGGTATGTATTTATTTACAGTGTTTTGTCACTCTAGTTTTCTTTCTTGTCTGGTTTCCCTCTCTTAGAGATGAGAAGGCATCTGCCTGAATTTTGGGTTATAACACCAGCAAGGGTGGCAGGTCACTCCTGTAATTGAGGTGTACGTTCTGTTATTTTTCATGCCATCAGAAGCATATTCCTTGAAGTCAAATATTAACACTCCTTGGTAAAAGTTGTCATTTCATGGCAGATATGAGGGAGTACGAGGTGTTTAGATCAAGGAGGTGAGCCACTGTTACTGAGCAGTATTAAAATTTTCAAAACTCAAGCAGCTGTTTATTATCAGCTCACTTACAATGGTGCTTACCCTTCCAGTCTTAATTTTCTGATCAATATTAAAAAGTGCTTTTAACTACAGTGAAGTTGTTTCTGTCTCTCCCTGCACTCCTCCAACCATCCACTGCTTTTTTTTCTGGTGTTTTGCTCACCCTTTCACAAACTCTGTATCTCGAGTTCCTTATCTTTTGTCTGAGGCCACAAGGGAAGTCACAACGAGTTGTCAGCATCCTGCTGTCCTCACCTGCAGGATCAATGTGATGATGATGATTTATCTTTCCTCTTTGCTGTGAGAAGTGTGATGTTGACGTTTCCTTCCTTCTTTTTCTTAGAATCTGTTTGGAGCCATTTTTATACATTTTCCGACACATTCTACATGATGCGTTCTCTTAGTCAGCAATACAGCATGATTCTGCTTTTAAATGCTTACTCTTTGTCCTTTGTTGTTATCCCTAAAAACATTGTTGCTTTGTTATTTTTATTTCAGCCTGGCTTAAAGTTGTATAGAGCAGAAGAAATGTAAAGACTTCTTCCTAAATCTGCTGGTAGAGTCATGAAAGTTAAAACTTTGATATGCTTGTACCACAGGGCCTTTGCATTTAGTTTAAAATTGTCAGCACGAGTTTTTGGTTGTTTTTTTTTTGTTTGGCTTTTTTTTTGTTGTTTTTAAGGCCAGAAATATCCAGCCAATACACTTGATTTCAAACTCTGACCTGCTTTTCTAAATGAGCAGAGCACTCCCTGTTTCTCTTGAAGTTGCTGAAAGTAACACCACCTATTTAGTGATTGCTTTATACTTCCTGCTGCAGAAGAAGGAAAAAAAATTATAAAAAAGAAAAAGAAAATAGGTTAAAAATAAACTATAGTTTATTTGCATAAAATTTCCTCTTTTTTTGTTAATGTCTGATTGTTTTTAACTTTTGCTTAATTGCAAGTCCACATTTCATTAAACTGAAGCTCCCATATAGTTTTTAATGTGAATAGGTGAATATTTCTTCAGAATTCAGGATGAAGTCAAGAAAACCTTAATAATTATTGGTCACTCCAGAAAGAGTCAATTAACATAATGAAGTTAGTTTAAAATCAAAGCTGCATTAGTTCTGGGAGTCATTTAGTTTAGGCTGTTGAAGCTTAAACTCGTGCATTTTGTTGATAAGTGTTGTGCTTATTCATGGTTGATCTGAACATAAGGCTGACATTCTGTTTTTTGGTGACAGATATGAATTTGGGTGACTTAAGAAAATTGAGATTTATATTTAGACTTAGAATCCTCTACTGTAGAACATAAATAGCTGTGTGATGCTTTTTTCTCTTTTTCTCTCCCCCAGTTACGTCAGCCTCCCGTTAAACGTCTGCGGCTCAGAGGGGATTGGTCAGATACTGGGCCAAGAGCAAGGCCTGAGAGTGAGAGAGAGAGAGATGGTAAAAGCATTTGCACTTGGAAGGGGGTTGTTGTCCTTGCTGCTGCATTTTGTTGGGTTTTTCTGTATTGGTTTGATTTGGGTTTTATTTTCCAGTTTTTCTGAAGTATTCCCAAAATTTTTCCTTCAGATTGTTCTTGTTTTAACAATCAGCCAAGCCTTAAGATGGTTTTCTTAGAGTTTAACACAGAACTGCTATTGTACAATGACTTTTAAAATTGAAAATATTCTTACCAGAGCAATTATATTGCTTCAGTTAGGCTGATGTAAGTAAAGGAGAGCTTTTTTCGTTGTCATTGCTTAGGGACTAACACAAGCACTTATTTCTTTTTTTTTGTAGTCACACCTCACATGCAATCACAATTACAAATGAAATGCTCTTTAATAGTTACATTAGGGGACTGGAATTCAGAGCAATAGGATTCTAATATTATACTTTTCATTTTTATAATGTCATTTAGTCACATAAGTTGACTAATTTTTATGCTTATATTTTCATGTTTATAATATATTACTCAGTTGCCTGAGATTTTAGTAAATAAAGCATTTCCAAAGCTATGCTTAGGTATCAAAAAATGGAATACCAAAGCAGAGCAGAGCATTTTTTGTCACTCATCTTAATTTTCATCTAATAATGTGTTTCTGTTTAAATCTGACAAGCTGTGGGGTTTCAAGTATTTGATTCTAGTTCCCTTAAATCTTCCTCACTTTTCTGCCTACAGTTTCCCTTTCCAGATTTTCTGTGCTGGTGTTCTCATTTTCCTGCTTCCCCAAACTAGAATAGAACTGTCTAGGATTCTGTACTTGACACAGGCAGTAGGAGATGCTGTTTAGGGAGAGAACATGAGCCTGTCCTCTTACCTTAGTCTCTCTTTGTTGCTCCTCCAGTATTTGGAATTACTGGATTAGAAACACTGGAGGTTATTATCCCGTCTGTTCCTTTACAATCTGCATGTGGTTCTATTGCCTGTGAACTTCTGTAATCCTTTTTTTGAACCTATTGATAATATTTCCTATGGCATCATTAACCACCTTTTGGCTGTTTTCTTTGGCTGTTGCAATTTCATTTTTTGTGTTTTAAGGTCAGAGATCCTCTGCTTGAGATATGGGAGGGGAATGAGGGATGCCAGCAGAGGGTCAGAGACCTGTAGTGTGGAATTGAGGATAGACAGGAGCATTGGGATCAGGTGGAAGGGAGCTGTTTCCTGTGGGAGAAGGGGGTGAGGGGTGGTCTCCATTCCTGGAAGAAATGAGGGGTGAAAGGTACTCTGGTAAACTTGTAGATAAAACTTCAGCATTACTTATTCTACAGGGGAGCAGAGTCCCAATGTCTCTCTGATGCAGAGGATGTCAGACATGCTGTCAAGGTGGTTTGAAGAAGCCAGTGAAGTTGCACAGAGCAATCGAGGACGAGGAAGATCACGGTCCAGAGGTGACTCCCTTCTTTTCAACAATACAGATTGAAACAGAAATTGTGTGTTTATAGTGGATGTGCAGGCTTTGAATATCAGCCTTTCCTAGGTATAGACAAAATTTTAGTGCACTGGAGAACTGAGCACATGTGTTTGCCGTAGGAATGGTAGTGGAAAGGGATCTTTAGAGGCAGAGTAAGTTTATTTTTGAGCTCTTTTTCTCGCTTTTTTGTTTTATTTTTAATCAAAGGTGGGACTAATCGGACAGATGCTCCTGCTACTAGTAACATGGCACCTAGTAGAGAATCAGAAACTGCGATGGAAGTAGATGGTTCTGAACAGCTTCCATCATCTTCCTCTTCTACCATGTCAGCTCAAGCTCCTTCAACATCATCTTCAACAGAAAGTCCCCCTTCAACTTCATTACTGTCCTCTCCTGATAACGAACAAAGGCCTTCTTTAGGGGCCTCAACTCAGCCTGTGCTGCATCACTCTGGTGAGAAGAAATCCATCTTGTCATTGTTTATGAAAAATAAGAAACAATTTCAATAAGAAACAATTCTCTTTTAGGATATTTTGGGTAATTGATCTCCATCTGCTTTCTTCCCTGCACATCCTTAATGAGACTTAAGTTTTATAGTTACCAAATGGTTGCAGGTGTGATTTAAAGAAAGAGTGAAACCATCAACTCTATACCTTTGTCTGAAAAAGAAATTTCCAAGGGGATCACCAGTATTGTCTTTTGAAGTAGAAATAAACATTTTTTGCTTATTTTTTTCTAAACTTACTGTTGTCTTCATGGAGTGTAGTAACATCTTGCCTTCTTCCACTGAGATTTGGCTGTAGCAGCATCAGGGCAATGAACAGCAGAACATGTGCCTGTTGCAATCAGGGGAGGTAGGGGATGTCTCCTTCAGGAGGAACCTCCATCCTCAGCATTTCAGTCAGCAGTGTTGGGTTTTAGCTTCTCAAAAGTATTTGGATAGACAAGGCTCACCTGGCATGACATTCCATTATTGGTTAATAAATTATCCCACATATTGATACTTAAATCTGTATATCTTGAAGGAACTCATCTGTATTTAATACAGACTCACATCCTTCTTGGGGGAAAAGAAGGAAGTATATTCTGCTGTCAGAATGTCAGAAACTAATTTGGGTAGTTACAGAGCACCTTATGCTTTGACTTGACCTTTTCCATCTCAATGCCACAGCCTTTAGAGTGGAATATTTGCACAAGAGTTTATTTTTTTTTAAAGTGAGTTTCTAGGCCTCACAGTTATAGTGGAAAGACCGATGTGACCTGAAAGACATCAGGTTTAGACCTTTTGTCTTATATAGATTCTGTTGTAAAAAAATCAAGCTCTCTCTTTGGAAAGGTGAGTGATAGCATCTTCAGGCCTTAAATTTGATATTCTGGAGTACAGGAGGGATGGGGATTCCCAGGAGAGAGTGTGCTGTGGCTGCTGCAGCCAGAATCTCTGGGATGGGTGGGAAATTATGAGGCACCTGGTATCTGAAAGACAGGGAAGATGAAGACATAAGTTGAAATTCATGAAACATATAATTTTTGCTTTTTAAACCTTTCAATTAGTTTGATACTTATTTAGAGATAATAATCAGTGAGCAGAAAAATGGCAATATGCACAGGAAATTTAGAAAATGCTAAGTTTATTTAGTATCAGAGGCTTTTAGTCACCTATGTTTTTTATTAGTATTGGTGTCAGCTTGCTGCAATCTCAAGTTTTTTCACAATACACACACAAGAAGATGATTAAAGGGTCTACTCTAATTCAGTGCAACCTGATTTAGCTGCCACTAACTTTGATCCAGAGGGATAGCCATCAAAGAACACATGTACCATTACCAAAGGTTCCCTTTGATCTATTTATTTCTTTTTAAAAGTATATGGTTTACTCTGGAACTTAGAGTGGCCAGGAGAGTATTGAAAATAATTGCTTTGAGCTATGTCATTGAAACATGGTGGGTTTCATAAAGATAATGCACCAGCCAGCATTTCCAGAATTGTGGTGCATTTTCTAGCCTACATTTTAAGGAATCTGTGCTGACCAGAAAAATCTTTTCTCTGAATCTGCTTGAATTTCTAAGCAAATATTTATTCTGCTAGCATGAAGCTGAAGTTGTTATTTCTTAATCCAGCTCTTCTCTAAGAGCATTTCTTTTTTCCCAGTTTTACTTTGGACTTGAGAATATATTTAGTTTTGAAAGGGGTAGTGATGGTTGGTTGACAGACAGGAGATACTTTCTAATTTGCTGTATAATATTTGATAGATTCTTTGACTAAACCTAAGCAGGGTGTCAGATTTGCAGCTTAAAATCGTCTACAGGACTCCTGCAGGCATAAATTTATTAGTACAAGGTGTTTGCACACCTAATAATCCTGTTTCAGAAGCAGTGCAAATGAGACCCTGGAGTAACAGTAAAACAAGTTTTGGGTGACATGGGTAGGTTCAGGGAGAGGGGAAGCTCCTGGGCAGAGAGAGCAGGTCATGGCAGAGGGGTAGCACTGGGTCTGTGAATAAGCAGGCTGGGCTGGGAATGTCACTTTTGCAGTGTTTATGTGGCCTGGTAACCCATGGCTGTGCTCAGTTGTGAGATTTTATTTACTCACAGTCTGTAGTCTATAAATCTGTCTGCAAACACTGCATCAAGGACAGGATTTCCTGAGCTTGTTCACCTGCATTTAAAGGTGAGTAAAACCTGCTGCTTTTTTGGGGTGACAAGAGCAGGAAAGTGCTAATAGGAATAGTTTAAATACAGTGGCGCTGAGTAGGAAGCCCAGACAGAGGTGTGTTGTAAGAGGTGGATGACTGAGGAGGCATTTTGGAAGGTGGAAAAAGGAAAAAAGAGGTTTTCAGCCACCATTTTGCATAAAGTCATGGCAGATACAAGTTTGAATATTGTAGCAAAGAGTCAGCAAATGAAGAATGTGTTTTCAGGAAATGACTTCTTTAGAATCAGAGTGTGAATTCCTAACTCAGGCTTGTAAACAGCTTTCCATAAATCATTTCTACAGATTTCTGCGCTCAGCACAGGCACTTGTGGTAACCCTGTGTTTGAAATAGCAATACCTTTGTGTAAATGTTACAGTTCAAATATTGTTGGTTTGGTGTTCCAGAAAATGTCACATGGTGGGCATTTGAGCTTCTCCATCTGAACTACTTTTTAAAATATTAAGAGATGACTTATCTGTGCAAAATAGAGTCAGTACAGAAATGGTTTAGTGCTGGAGCTTGTCGGGATAGGTCTCTTTAGCAGAATGTGTATTCTAGAAGTTTGAACATTTAAGTTACAATTAAACAACAAAATCAGTGCAAAATCTCAGTAGCCTGTTACTGCCAGTACATTTGAATAGTTTTTTTATATATGAATATAACGAGAACAATTGCTGGAGATTGTCATGCTTGTCACTAAGGAAAAATACAACTAATTTATTTTCTTGCCCTGCTTGGGCCATTCGGTGGAAACCTTTAAATTTTGTATATTCGTTCTAAGATGCTGATGGTTTAAACCACCATAAACATCAGGTACAACAAACAGTAAAATATAATACAACTTTTCTCTTAAATAAAATTCCAGATACACATTGGTACCATTGGGAGGGGATGCAAGGGGCAACTGGCTAATTAGTACAAAGCTTAACCCTAGTATGTGTTCTGATATAAAGTAACTGCTTTAAAATTTTGAATGGGAATGTAACAATAACTGGGTTTTTAAATTTGTTTCTATTTCCTCACTCCATTTGCTAGCAAAATAAACATTTGCTTAGATATTCTGAAATATATTAAGTGTTGTCACTGAACATATCCAAGATAGCAGCTATCTTTCATGTTTGGTATTGTAGTTCTTGTTACATCTTAAAATGTGGCTGTCTCTGAACTGTGTGGAACTGAATCAGCAGCAAGTACTGAAAACTGCAATTTTAGGCATCACTGAAATTCCCTTTAAAGTATTCTCTAGGCTGTTTGGAGTTTTTATTTCCATAAATGTTTTTGGGACATGAAAACTATTCATAGCAAATCTCTTTGATGCCATATTCCTTTTAGGAACTATATCTTTTTATTTTTGTTACACCTTATCAACCATAAACGGAGAGGATGTTTTTCTCAAAACTGATATGAGACTAAGTACATTAAACCTCATGACCATTCAGTATTAACTGGTGCTTGTCACTAACTTTCCAATTATTGGATTCTGGTTTTGGGTTTGTTTCTTTTCATAAAAGAAAATTAAAAATTTGTTTGTTTCGCTGCGTGGATAAGGGTTACAGAATATTTGTTGAGCTTTTACCTGGATGAAAGGCTCCATGCCAATATAATGCTCTCTAGTAACATTTCAGTGTGATTCAGACACTGTTATTAAAGATGCAATCTGTGTTATTTAAGGAGAAGCACTTGCCACACAGCACTTGTGTGAGTGGAGGAAATCTGCAAAGGGCATGGAAAGAATAAAAAATTGCTTGGACACCTGGTTTTATAGCAGTTTGCAAAAGTACTTGTAATCAGGCAATGAACTTGACATGCCAAAAAAATGGGGTAACTGACAAATGAATAAAGCCAGTTGTAATAAATAAAAGAATATTTTTATAGAAAGGATTTTTTATATAAAGAATAAAAACGATGAAAACAGTGAAGCCTCTAAAGGTGGAACTAAAAGAATAATCTATTAAGAGGATGATCCTAAGAATTGCTTACAATCCTATAAATTACTTTGTCTGTCAGACCACTTAACAGTGATTTCAGAGTGTGAATCCTCAACCACTGGGGATGTCTGAAATTAAAAATTAGTTCATAGTGAAGTGTAGTTTTTGGTTTAGCTGTTGTTCTGCCACCTTCTTCCACAGTTCAGTTTGCTTTTTGCACTGGTTTGTTTTGATCAAAATTTAGCTTTTTTTGGAAACATCAGGAAGCTATTACATTCATTTTGAGAACTTACCCGTAGACCCCAGTTGCATAGTTTTACACCACAAATATTCTCATTTGTTCTGTGTATTAGGAACACAGAAATGAATACATCTGTAGTCTGCTTTGTTCTGACTTATTCAGGCTGTATTTATTTTCCGTAAATAATTCTTTGTTAAATGGTTTCATTGCTGGAAATGGGGAGGGGGTTGTAATGTATGGCATGAATCCTGGACATTTAAGTCCTGTGATTCATCCCTTTAGGAAGAGAAAACCAATTTCAATATTTCTATTTTATAATTTGTGGATGTTAGTAAATTTTATTTTTCACTGTAATGACACTTAGTATCTGTTGCTTGTCTCTTTGGTCAGTTCCCCCACCCTTCTCTGTTCTGTATATTATTGATCAATGCTTCTCTCTTTACACCCTTTCTCTGTCTCCCCTCCCTGTTTATCAGAGTTAATGGGACCTGAGTTAGCAATAATCCGTAGGGGCCTGCAGCGACTGAGGCTTAAGAAGGCAGAACAGCAGAGACAGCGAGAGCTGGCTGAGGGTTCTGCACCACAGCCCTCCTCTTCTGAGCAGACCTCCCCTAAGGGCTCCTCACAGGACCCTCAGGCAGCAGGTTGTCACTTGCCAAGGTTTCTCCAGCAGATGATGTAGCTGTAGTTTGTGCTGCTGTTGTTTGCTGAGATGCTTCTCCTCCAGAACAAGGCATTTCCTGCATTCGCTGCTTGTCTTGCCTTGCATGTGGTGGTGTTTATCATCACATGGGTAGGGAAACAGTTGTTTTGGCAGGTTCATTGATCTAACATATTTGGATTGAATGATACTATGTGGAAATGGTTTTCTAGGTGCATGGTACCAGGTGTGTGCTATGTTCATTAGAGCAGCTGAGCAAGAAATCGCTGTGTCTTGAGTAGAACGAGAATTACACACTTGAAATTGCATTTTGGTGCTACTTGTATCCAACAGCAACATTTATGACTTGGCTTTGGGTTAGCATATGTTCTAAATCAGAGTAACAGTTCAATGAAACAGCGTTTTGGCACTCTTCAGTGCTATGGTTTTACAATAAGTGTAGTGAAAATACTTGTACCTAGCCAAAATCTGCAGATATGCTCTACTTTTTTTGAACAGAGCAACTTTTCATTTCACCATCCTCTTTCTCTCTTATCTTACTGAAATTAAAAATGATTACAAGAAAGCCTCAAATATGTTTGCAATAACATATTTGAGAAAGTTAGGGCAGAAGCACGCATATGAATAAAGAGACAAACCCTAAAGCATAAACTTGAAACAAATTTTGTCGTGGCATCATGTGAAAATGAGTGAGCTGCATGCTGTGTGAGAATTCAGTGTATTTTGTGTTGCAGTCTCTCTTCTGTGGATAAATCCTGTGACAGTTGAGATGTGGCTAAATTGCTTTTAGAGATTGTGTCACGCATTCGCAGCTGTCTTGCCATGGTGCAGTCTATTCCTTAATCTGGAGCCCTACAGAACAATCTGATGTAACAGTGGCTGATGCTCTTGTCACAATGTGCAGTTACTGAACTTTGAATAACTTCCAATGCTAGAAAATACTGCAGTGAGTTTTTAGAGTGTTTTGGAAACCAGTACATCCTGGGAGGGATGTGTTTTTATTCTAGGGATGGCAACTGTGGGTGCCTGTTACCGGTAGGAGGAGAACAGGAACGGCAGTGGTAGCAATAGCTTTGTAGGGGCCCGCAGCTTCCTGCCAGGACAAAAAAAACCACCCCAAAAATCTACCAATTTTGGTTTTGGGGTTTTTTTCAGCAAACTGAACATCAGAATTTATTAACTCAAAGATAAGTATTGATAGAGGAAAAATGGTAACTAACGCAATCAATAGATTGTGATCTTCAATTTCCTTTTCAGAAGGGCTTAATTTTTAATTTTTTTACTAAATTGCTTCTCATTGAATTGAGATTGGGAAAGAATAAAGTTTGTTTACAGCTGTGTCTGGAGGTTTATCTGTGGGGGTTTTACTGCCTCTGAAGTGTGTGTTGGTCTGGGTTTCGCTTGATACATCTCTCCCATCTCTTCCCTAGTGCTCCTTCAAGAAGGCAGTGTAATTTTTTACTCCCTGTTGTTTGTGGGGTCCCTACAGCGCAGTGTAGGGTCCATACTGCCACAAATGTGAGAGTTTAAGCTGAGTTTAAGCTCCCTTTGACTGGGAGTCAGAGGTGGGTCGAACATACTTTGGATCCCCCCAACACTGCCTCTTGGTTTTGAGTTCCCACATGCTTAGAACTTTAAGGGAACTATTGGAAACATCCAATCATTTTGTTTGGGATCACCAGGAACCACAGAACACATACACAGCCTTGGAGGAAACTAATATTCAAATATTTATCTCTTTCTGCATGTAATGACAATGAATTTGCAAATTTAACCATTTTACTTCTTATATAATTGTTTTGAAAGACAGATTCACTCAATGCTGTGGAAACATTTATTTCTGGGGAGGAGAAGGGGGAACCATTTTTTTGTCTGACCTCCAGCTTGTTAGGATGTATCTTCTTGAGGTTTGGTCTGATGGGTGGAAATGTTGCCTTCAGCAGTACAGAGAGTGGAAGATACAAAAAGAGAAATTTAAATTTTAAAATATTGAATGTGTTTGGTCAATTAGTTCTCAAGAAATTTGATAAAAGATTACATTGTCTTTTCCTTTCTATTTGTATATGTAAATACAAGATATTCCTGTTGTGCTTCATCAACTTCTTTCATTGCATTCGTCCTTCCCCTGATATGGGAGGGAACAAATGAAGCTCATTTCTTTTGATTGGGGATCAGCTTTCCATTGTTTATTTACTTCATAAGATTTCTGCACTCTGGACATGAAGTGGACATGAGTACTTGCTCATTTCTTTTTACTAAAGTTCTTTGTTTTGTTTTCCTTTTCTGACCTCTCAAGATTTATTTTTGGAAGTTGGTTATTCACAATCTATTCCTTTGGAAAACCAGAGCTGCACATTTTTGGTCTCTTGCTTCTCCATAGACACAGTTGTTTTCTAACCCTTGTGCTTAATTGACTTTTCAGAACTATGGTAGGAGAAAAATAAGTGATCAGTTTTGGGTTGTTGGGGGTCTTTTAAATGTAATAAATTCTTATACAGAGACAATCTCTATTTAATTTTTATTTTTCCTGAAAGGTTGTCTTTGATGCTCTATCATGAGGCAGGTGTTCACTTTTCAGGCACATACTAGTTGTAAATTTTCAAACAAAAAATTACACCCCAAAATGTGTCTGCAAATTCTCAATCCCTGCTCTGGTAAAACTTGTATAATTTGCACTTGCGATTTTGTAGGGAATTCAGTGTGAGACTAAGGCCTTCATTATTAATCCTTATCTTTGCAACCACAGAAGCTCGAGTAGGAGGAGAAAAAAATATCCCAGCCATGTAAGAAATTACAAGTATAAAATGTCAAGAGCTGAAAGCTTTTACAGGTTTAATAGAAAATTAGACTGTGTGGTAGTTATTCTGTCTCCCAGTCACAACAGGATTTGTAAGATCAATCTGTAGTAGTTAACCTTCACTATTTAGAAAAATGTGGTCAAAAGTTTATATTTTTGAGTGTGAAAGCGAGATGAGTAATGATTCACTATTTGACTCTGCAACGAAAGGTCTCAGATGACAGAGACTTTGTTTTAGTGGACACTCTCATAAGTATTGTATAAACTTGGCTGAATTTTAGAAGCAGTATGTGCTGGATGTTATCAAGTCTATTTTGTCTTCATAATAGCCTTTGCTTAGGTATTGAATAGATTCAGATATTTTTTTGGTAGCCACTTTATTTAATTAGGGAACTATGGTAAATCTTTCAGTTTAGTTTGGATTTTTATTTATTGTATGGTTCCTCCCACAAAGCCTAGTTTTGACTTGCATTTTTGTGGCATTTCCTAACATTTAGATCCTGTGCAGTATTTAAACAACTGCATTCATGTGCTACATGCAAACAAGGAAAGTAAACCTTTTTAACCTGTTGTTATTGCCTGCTGTGGCACATAAGCATCACCATTAGTACATCACTTCTCATTCTGAGAACTTTTAAGGAGATTGAATTCAGTTTGAAAAGTAACAGAAATGTGAATCAGCTGATCAGGAAGTGAAAAAGAAAAAACAGATTCTAGATCAAGGGTTCCTTTAGTGGTTGTTGTATCTAATCTTACCCACAAAAACATGAATTAAGATGAACCTTTTTTTTTTTTCCTGAGGAATAAAATTTGATTTAGACTGCATTTGTTGTGGAATGCAGATATATACATGTGCATGCTGGCACATTGCAGAAACTGTGCTGCAAATTGACTTTTTTTTTAACTTTTCATTGATCTATACAGTCAGTCTTTAAAGCAGAGCAAACTGGACCTTCATTTCTGTGTTAAAGCTTTTGGAGAAGAACAAGGGAATGACTGCAGTTTTTATTACTAGATTCTTTGCAAACACCCAGATGTAGAAATGTCTGTTTGAAGTCCACAATATGTAACTGAGAGTTTATTCACTGTGCAAAGCAATTATTCATAGTTATTAAATCAAGTATTTAATTTCTTAGATTCCTCTACAGGTACTGTGTTTAAGACTTTTAAAACAAGTCTCACTGCGTTAGACCTCACCCTGAAGCTGGTGTTGGAGTGATGTAAGGAGGAATTTTTTTCAACCAAAACTGAGGTGGCATGCTAATATTTTGGTGAAGTCAGGTGCTGATCGCCCAAACTATAGGAAGATCCTTCAGCATGTAACTGACCTTAAAATTATCTTCTATTTTCTGTTTGAGGTTGCCCAAATTTATGAATCTCCAGTTCCCTCTTTAAGTGGTGCTCCAGTTTAGAATGTACTGGTGACATTACAACCAGTGGTGAACTGCATTGGGATGTAGACCCAGCCTGTGAAGGCTCAGGTAAGAGTTTGGATTTTTGTTTGTTTTTTTAACTATATGGCACAGTTTTGGTAATACTTTTTTTTCAAAAGCTTTATAAGAAATTATGAAAGTATTTTTTCAGACTTTTTTACAAAACAAAGCCATATATTAAAAAAAGAGGCATTTACCTGAACTTCTCTAGGCTGGTTTCATGCTTGTGCTGATTTCCCTGCCTGAGGTGGGGAGTTCCAGACTGCAGAGCCACTTCAGGGGGTGCTGGTGATCTGTGGCTTCAGGGCACTTGAAAAAGGAAACAAGGGAGTTTCAAATTGCTACAAACAACTTTTCTCTTAACCACGCTAATTCACGTATCTAGGGTACTTCCTTTATGTTGATTAAATATTTATTTTTTTAAGTGAAATACGTTCAAAAAGTTGTATGGAGACTTGGATGTAATAGTGAGATGTGGGAGGTTTAAGCCTGCATTGGCATGGACTTCTATCTAAAAACCTTTGCATTTTCACTTACTGTGATTGAATGATGCACATGGTAAAACATACCTACTTTTTTACTTACTGCTGTATGGTGTGAGGTCTTAACAAAATTAGAAGTGCTGGTAAGGGTAGTAGATGTAGTTTCTTATGTTTCTAATTAAAATATGTTAGTTCAGTCTTCTGATCATACAGGTCTGAATTACAGAGTTGATAAGATGAGCTTTTCCAGCCAAGTGAAATATTTGGCAGCACAAAACACCTTTTAAACAAGGGCATATGAGCTTTTGGGAAAGATTGGAGTGCAGGAGCAGAGCATGGCTGGGATCCCTGTCATGCATTAGGTTTCTCAGCCTACAGTCCAGGACCTCCCCTGCCTTGAGCACTTCTGATACAAGTTAATCCCAGCCATGGACTTGGTGAGTCAGAGATCAAAGCGAGCCCTTGAAAGAGGCACAGATTCCTGCGCTGAGTCAGCTGGAACACGAGGAGATCATCTCATGCCGTGGAGCATCTGTACACCACGTTTTTGCTCTGATTTACCTTCTAAAAAGTGGCTTACTACTCCATTGAAAATACTGCACAGTAAATACTTCTCTTCTAACTTAGATATTATATATAAAGCACATTTCACTTTTGGAAGTGAAATATATTAATGCTACAAATCTTCTGCTTTATAGCTACATACCATAAATCTAGATGATAAATTCTGTGGTCTGGCTTAGGTGTGCTTAGTGCAAGGCATGGACATGATTGAACCAGGAAGACAGAACCAGTTTAATGCTCCTCAGTTACAGAAATAAACTGTGTAAGCCCAGTTCCCAAAACAAGGCAGCCTCCAGAAGACACTGCCTCAGACTTCCCTGGTCTCTCTCCTTTGCTCCTACACTGGATATCAGTGTAGCAAAGGAACACGCTGCCATTCTTGCACCAATGGCTGCGAGTGAAGTACTGCTTGAGAATATATATATTTAAAGCAGCTTGGTCAATTTAGCAGGTTTTATGGCTGTACTACAAAATAATTCACACTGGTGATTCTGGCCCAAAGCTGGAAGGGAGCTTCCTGTAGGAGAGAGTATTATTTCATTGCTTTCCTTGTACAGGATCTACATTTATGTTAAAATTCGTTTAGCGTGCTGTGATGTTGGCAGACTGTGACTCAGTTTGTAATACGGGGTATTAAAACCTTTTCATTTAGGATGAATTTGTTTATAACAGAAGATTAACAAGTGGAACCAAGATATGATGCTCTAGCTAATATCTTTGAAATACTGCATTTATTTATGTACATCAGCTCATTTTCAGAAAATACAGAAGTGAGATCTGGTCTTCAGAGGTGACAGGGAAAATAGACTCACAGAAAATAGTGAATATTGCATCTGTTGTGTCTGTGCAATGAATGAGTGCTGGTGATAGTTATTAACTGCTAGTGTCGAGGGGGGAAAAAAGGCACTTATCTGCTGGGGGGATTGATTATTCTGTTGGTTTGTTTATGTGATTGATGGGGATTCTTTTAAGACTGACGGGTGTGGTACTGTGATAAACTCACCAAGACTTGTTCTCAGTCATCAGAGGTGCAGCATCTGAGAATGCAGAACTACCAACTGTGATACAAGTGAGATGTATTTTGGTGCTTTGATGTTTTAAAACATTATTATTAAAACAGTATTTAAATATTGGAGGTACTGGCACTCCATGGAGTATTTTACGCTGAAGTATAAATATTCTGAAATTTACATTTGGCACATGGTGTGAAATACTGGTGTCATTTGGTAGCTGGAGCAAAGGCTTTAGGAGTCATGACTCTTCAGCGTTTTTCCTGACGTGTCAGAAGTGTGAAGAACACAGTACAATATTTGGTAATGGACAGGCATTTTTATTATCAACATGTCAGCAAGCTTCAGGCTGTTCAGTGAATAAATAATGGTTTGAAACAAGTGGCTTTGCTTCTGTCATGCCTAGAAAATGCAATATGGCTGGCTGCTCATTAAACAAACCCAAAGCTTCCTTATGTTGCTGCTTTTTTTATTTTAAACTAACATATGATCGTGACATTGCTGTGCAGTTCTCTGCTGCTTATGTTTTAAGTTGAAATCTCGTTTTTGTTTCAGATTCTCCTTCTTCAGTGGTTAACAAACAGCTTGGATCCATGTCACTTGATGAGCCACAGGGTGCGTGTGACAGGAAATGCGCTATACCCAGCCATAGCTGATTGCAATGCTTCCTTTTAAAGTTGCTTTTCATGATGAGAAACAGTCTAAAAATGCTGTTCATCCACATAAAGTAGAATTCTGTAAGCAGATCTGCTGGGAACTCATTATTTAATGATCAGTATGATTAACAGAGTGAGGTTAATTGTTTTCAAAAGCCATCCTAAGCTCAATTCTTCATGCAATTACTGCAGTTCAGTGTAGGTACCATAAATGTCTCATGTATTCTACAGACAGTTGGAACATTTTTGTAAAATGCTAAGTAAAATTAATTATTTAAACAGGTTGGGGTTTTTTCTGAATGGTTCTTCTTGGATCAAAGGGCAAACATCAAGACTGAAATAACCTTTAATCTCATAATACCGCATTAATTTCTCTTACGCACGAGTGATGTGCAGCTTTGTTATTCCTGCACAGTTTGAGTAACTCCAGAGCACCTCTTGCACTGAGGTACATCTTCCCTCTGTATCCCCTTGTCCTTCACCCTTCCTGCTGAACAGGTACTGGTGTTTCTTGTAGGATCCCTATGGACTGGAGGTGGACAGAATGCTTGTGAGCTTTCTCTGTGCCTACTGTGCATTAGTCTCCAAACTGTGAGCACTGAAGTGGGCCATAGGTGACCCTATTCCAGCTGCATCAATGTCATCTGTAGGGAATATTTATGGCTGAATAATTAAGGAGTGATAGATGCTAATCTAAAAATAGATTGCCATACACTCTGCATTATGCTTCCGTATCAAAGCCTCTGTAGAGATTTAATAGCTTAAATCCCACAAAAGAGCTTTGTTTTCTTTCACATTCTAAATTAGAATTCTAAATTAGAAAGCCATTTTGAAATCCCACTTCTGGAAAATAGTCTGTTTGGCAACTGTTGAGATTATGGTTTATTTTAGGATTCCAGAATGTTGGAAAAAAAAATCAAGGGGCACCTTGACTAAATAAATTCTTTTTGTGGAAATACATTTTGTGATGAAATAGCCTTAAACCTCGATGTGTAAATTTGGTAATTATTCATGGTTTAGTAGTCTACGTCATTCCAATCAGGTTTAGCTGGAAAACTTGCTTATAACAAGTGGCCAAGTTATGTTCTCTGGTCTGAAGTCAGAGTAAAACATTTGATCAGAGTAGAAAAACCTAGAACTAACGTAGAAAGTCTGTAGGTTTACTGAGATTCTTATAACGGTAAAAATTTGGGAAAAATGTTTTTTTTCTGTTTTAAGAAGTTACTTCAACTAAGAGATTCCCTCTTATAAGTGCTTAGAAGCACTTCAGATTTTTTAATATGCAAAAATAAAACCCCAAAATATATTTGTTTTTTGGTACACGAGTTCTCCAGTTGTTTTAAGGCAATGTTTTTCTGCTTTGTTGGCAGACAGTATTACTTCTAATTTGGAAAACTAGGAATTTGAAAAATGAGCAAATTTATTAGGAAATCTTCTGTTCAAATGATAACCAGAAAGAATAATTTGCTGAGATCCAGTTGGATTTCTGAAGTTAAACTGCATTAGTTTCACTTCCATTTGAAGTCTCAAAATAGTGGAAATAGTTAATGAAGGAAGTCCTAACAGCTCTTTTCACACATAATTACCTTTCCTTTCTTATTCCTGTCTTCTCTTAATTTAGTACTGAATCTGCTGTCTTCTGTTGGACCAGTCTCTCTTGTTGGCATTTGTGTTTTAAGACTGGTTTTGGGTTTAAAGATCTTTTGATTCCTATTGCAATCCTATACACTTATCATGCCATCATTCTGACAGTCCAGCAGAACCCAAGTGTCATTTCTGTGTGTACAAAATGGTCTCAAATGGATCACAGTTATCTATACTTGACTTTTAAAAAAAGTTTTGGATTGTGACTGTAATAGTGGAGGGTTGGCCTTTAGATCTATTGCAGTGTTAGGATTTTAAGGTACTGCCTGAGTTGGAATGAATAAAAAGGGAACCCGAGGCCTGATTAAATTTCATGTGTTAAGCCTTCTCACAGTATTCCTGGTTTTCTGAAATACACCACTTATTTTCTCCTCATTGGATCAAGTTTTCTCTCCAGAAGTATCTCTCTTAGGTCTTCACACAGAATATAGTGCTGGATAGGAATTATTTTGGGTTTTATTCAGGAGAAGTCATTGATGCTCTTCTCATAAGGTTGCCAATAGATGAGTGAACAGGGGCAGCATTTGAGATGTGGAAAACCGGCTTCAAGTTCCTTACAGTGTTAATTGAACTAGAAAATGCAGTCTGTAAACTTGTCCTTATGCACTTACCCCTTTACAGTTGAGAGCCCCAGTCTTGCAGAGGTTCATTTGCTAAGATAAGAAGTGGGTCTGAGGTGTCAGATTGCTGTCAGTTGTGCAGTTTGAGTTTGTGGATTTGTTTTTCATGCAAGGTTATGAATGACATTTTGCCTTCAGTTTTAAGAGTGGTAGTTTAAAAGTGCCTTTTTCCTGTGGGCACCTGGAGAATGTTCCTGGGAGTGTGCTTTAGGACAGGGTTGTTTATGAAATAACTGTAAGTTGTTGATAGTATCTTCAAAATATCTCGTGTTTGGCTGTAAAATTAAATAAAGTTTCAAGGCATTTTTGAGGAGTTTGGAATAGAGTTTAGGAAGGTGTTGACAAGCTAGAGCTTTCTCATTTACCCTGCTAGACTTGGCAACCAGATTAATGAACTGAATCACCTAAGTCACAGAACTGGGACCATTTTCCTCTCCTTCCCTTCATTATCAATGTGAAATAGATCTGCCCTGATGGGATGAACTTAGTAGTGGAAGAGAACAGAGCTTCATTCTGATCTGGGCAGTCTTTGGCAATCACATTTCTCCCTGAAAACAGAGTTCAAGACTTGTGGGGCTTATGTGGCTTCTCTGAAAGAATGTTCAGTTATGTAGGAGGCAAAGCTTATTCATTTTCTTCACAGAGGCTTCTATTCAGCTTTCATTAGCAGTGTAAACTCAATATCAAATATTGAACTACACAACTAATTCTCTGCAGTTTATTATCAGATTCTTCTCTCCTCTGTCTTTTAAGAAGTTTCCGGTTCTTCTTAGTGTCTGTTATGCCCTAAAGCTACTTTAGAGAAGAAACTGACCCCATCCAAATTGTAGTTCATGCTATCATAGATTTAAGAAAATCCTACTATCCAGTATGGTTTAATAGCTGTTTCCAGAAACTTGTAAAAATAACTTCTCAGTCAGTGCCCTCTTTAGTTAAGTCTACAGCAATTCTTGCAACTTTTTGGGTGTGAACAAATATAAACATTGCTTCCAGAGTAAGTGTAGCCAGTCCTCATGCATCTTGGTTAGATTTTCAGATACTGAGATTTTAAGACTTGAAATACAAGCCTGGTATTCAATTAGGTTCATTGTAGATAGCAATGTTTGGTTACTTTGATTGGCAGCATTAAGTGGTTTTGTGCTGAAGCCAACCTTGCACAGCAGTAGGAAGTCTGTGAGTACAGTCATTGTTTGGGGGTTGTCTTGGATTATTCACAGCAGGAAATTGTCTTTAGGTGGGTTCCCAACTCAAAGATCTGTCTTGTCTGTAGCTGTTACAAGGAAGCTGAAGAATTCTCCAACTCTGTCACTTTTGACTTTCAGTGTCAGTTCCTGGTGGCTTGTGCAGTATGTGGGATCGATCAGTATTTCTACTTGCTGAGGAAGGGATGCTTAAAGTTGGAACAGACTTTTATAAAAAGAGATTTTATAAATCATAGGTTGTCAAAAAATAGAGAAACCACCTGTTCAGTTAAGAAAGAATGTTACTTTTGTTCAAACTGTCTATATAGCACTATAAAATATTTCCTTACATTTCTTTCTTAGGTTTCCAGTTCCTTAAATAAACTTTCTTTAATCAGTTTTATCCTTGCTCCACTCTAACAGGAGTGTAACTGGAGCTTTTATTTTAAAGTGGTTATAAGCTTTTCTTTGCATAGAATGAGGCCCATACCATGTGCATTATTAGGATCATGGTTGTAACTGCTTAATTCTCTTTCACATAAAAATATTCTGTTGTTCTTTCAGGGGTTATGTGGTATGTTTTGGGGTTTTAAATTTCTCTTCAGAACACGTAGAAGTGCATATTTAAAGTTCTTTGGCACAGCTGATCACTGCTCTGATCCTGTGAGTGGGCTTCTGCCTGTCAGCAGTTTAAAAATATGAGCATTGATTGTTAGGTTAAATTCTTATGTGCTATCTCATAGTTACTATAATTTAATTGTATCTTTAAAATTAAGTATCCTGTGGCAGTATTGTAGCCATTACTGTTATGATAACAGCCTTTTTAGTGGGGAAATTTGTAGGTTTGTGTTTGAATGGAACATTAGGTTTTAACTGACTTCCACAAAGATGATCTGGAGCTTTTCCTTTATTACACTCGTCAGTGTGCTGCCAATACTGCAAGGATATTTATAGTCCAATTTCTGTATTCTATAAACTAAAGAAAGGACAGAAGGTTTTGTCTGGATAATCCTGAGATAAAAGGCTCAGTATTCATGAAAAGCAAGACTGCAGAGGCTTTTAGTGGCCATTTGAATGTTCCTAATTCTAAATAAACCTTCCGTCTGAGTTCTGAGAGAATGGCACCTCTGTAGCGAGGCTCAATCTGATGGTGCTTTCCATGAACGTTTTAGTATTGCCCAACTTGGCAAATTTGCCATTTGTGGATAGGTGGCGACCATGAACTCTACTCAAAGGGGATGGGTGGATGGACGGGTGGATGGATGGGTGGATGGTGGATGGATGTCACTGAGCAGTTCTGTTCTGAAGGAGCCCGGTAGCATCCTTAGAACCATCTCTGCAGCAGATGAGTGACCATCGTGCCGTGGTTTTCAGTTCCATTCACTTCTGCTGCTTTTGGACATCGTGAATGAGCTCATTTTGCAAGTGTTCCCCTTCTGCTTGCAGTTATTATAATATAAAACAGGGTTTTAAGCATAAAACTCTTGAAACATGAACTTACAGTATTTTTAGTGACAACTGACTGACAATTTACAGCAGGCCTAAGGGTACTGGTAGTTGTCTGGGTTCTAAGTAGGCAACAAAGTAGAGGATGGTGATTTTTCTAGGCTGATTATGTCTGGATCTCATAATCTTTTTTTCATGTGTATTTACTGAGGCAAAAAGACTGAATACTGCTTCCAAAAAAATTATAATCCTATTAATACATTTGGTATAAAATGGATCTGCTTATTAATGATTATATTGTGTGTACACATATCTATCTGCAGTTTTATTTACTTGCATGTTGAAGGACAGCATCTCCTTTGTTTGCTCTTATAATTAGAAATAATTTTAGACCATCTTTCAAGCATTGCAAATTTGATGTGTTTACTCTGGAACTTTTTAACTTTTTGCTTGGGCTGTAAGAGATCTTAAACAGACATTATATATGTTACTACCCCATTTGATAATTAAATTAATCTTCAAAATTATGGCAACTTTACGTATATTACTAATGCCTGTTCCAACTTTATCAACCCCATATTTACAGAGAGTGATAAGCCAAGAACAGGAACAGGTGAACCAGTTTTAAGTTTGCACTACAGTACAGAAGGAACGACTACAAGCACAATAAAACTGGACTTCACTGATGAGTGGTAAGAACAAGTTAATTTTGGTTTTGACTAGTTCATGATCAGCACATATCAATAACACTTGTCTAGCATAGCTATAAATTATTTTCTCTATGGTTTATGTCTATTTTTAGTTGTATTTAGAGGATTTGAAATGGCTGTAGTTCTTAATGCATTCAGAACATAAGACAGCCATACTTGAATGTGACATTTATACAAGAGGCTTCTTTTTTGTGTATCTACTGGGAATCTCTGTAATGCAAACATAATTCAAAACATGCTATTTTCATCAAAACCTGGCATAATATCAGGGTGTTAGAAAGCAAGGTAGTACATGATGGAATGGTAGTCCAGGGGTTACCAAACTTCTCATATGGTATTCTGCAACTGAGTCTTTCTGTCACTCAGTTCCTGAGTTGTAAACACTGAAATTATTATTTCTGTGGCTGAGGAGTGTTGATGAATGCACAAGGCTGAGATAGCAACTTTGTGGACTGCTTAGGTGTTACAGTAATGACATCCTTTTCAAAAATGAACACACACTGCCTAATGGCCTTATGTACTTGGCTTTGTGTCCAAGCCTGTCTGTAGAGCATCTTGGGATAGTCCTTACTTTATCTCATCTTATTTCTATTCCTCTGCTTATGTTTTCAAAATTGTTGTAGAAGACAGTAAGTAGAAATGCTTTCTCATTGTTACTGAGGGGAAAAACCCACAAAACCCAACCACATTTAGCTACTCTTAGGTGCTGTGTCTTTAGATATAAAACATACACCTTGCTCACAGTTTGGAAACTTAAACCACTGATTTTGCCTCCAAGATCCAGCAAACTTTGAAAAGATTAGTTTTGCTCTAATGCTTTTACCTAATTCTGCAGTTAGTCAGCAAACTCCGTGGAGTTTGGTGGTGGGTAGTGTGGTGTGGGCAGTGAGAGGAAGAAGCATTTTCTGGTAGGACAAAGTTGCAAGTCATTGTCAGTTCAGAGGCTGACTAAAAACACTGTGCCGAAGAATGGAGCAACGGAGCAGGATGCCATTCCATCTAACAAAATGATGGAGCTGAGAACAAATAACAACCCCCTAATCTGAGAATTGGAAGTTGTGCAAAAGAAATGGAGGAAAACAAGTAAGTTGAGCATTGAGATATAAAGTAGATTCCTAAGAGTCAAAAAAAGTCTTAGTGTTTAGGCTGTGATTAAGTTTATAAAATGAGACATGAAATAGCAAAAAATCCTCCCTGGTGTCTAGCAGTACCCTTCTTGTCTGGCCATTCAGAAACAATGCTGAAAATTCTGGATTTAGAAGAAATACTGAAAGGACTAACAAAAATTTCCCTAAAGCCTCCAAATCCAGTACAGCAATGAATACACAGAATATTGCTCATCAAGATGAGTAAAGCTCTGATTTAACATGACATAAAATTCCTGAAGTCTAGACTGGATTCTCAAGAATATTAACTAAGCATGATTTGCTGGAAGCATTTCTGTTTCTAGCAATGTAGCATATAAAATATACACAGGTCAGAAGATATTTTTAAAGACACAGTCTAAATTCTTGAGAATCATGCTTATAATTGCCTTTTTTTCTGCTTTTGTCCAATGATTTGCCTGAGTTAGAGGCCACATCACGTAAGAGAGCTCAGAACAAGACTTTGCATTTCCTGAAAGTCTTTGTCAGAGTCTAAAAACATGCATTTCAATGGCATTCAGGACAGCATTTTACATATTTCCTGAGGATTCATTTTCCATATTGTAAACAGAAATTGGTGTCCCACAATAATTATCTAAACATGAATGGGGAGTAAATGTCAAGTACCGACTTATAGTAAATCTTGAGAAATAACAAAACTTTGAGAACTGAAAGTCCATGCCTTAAAAGGTATGGGAATGATAATCTGTGGTGAAGGACCTGGAGGATTTAATCTGAATCAAAGTGTTTAATTGAATGGGATAACATTATTTATTAGTGCTCAGCTGCTAGCTTGTCATACATCTAATAAGATCTCTGATTATTTATACATCTAAAAGTGTGCAAACAGTGAAATAAAGCAAATCCTTTGGAGTTCTTAGAAGATTTGGAAAAGCAATGAAGACATTCTTGAAAGGTTAAAAAAACAAGGTAGGAAGGACAGAATGGGGTTCTGTGATGCAGAGGAGTTGTGTGGGATGAGTGGCAATGGACACAATAAAAGAGAATTTTGAAATCGCTGTGAATTGGTTGTAGCTGCTGCCAGGAGCTCTTGAATAGTGAGACTGCAATGAGAAAGATGATGGTGGTCAGGCTGTGCAATTGCAATGATGTGATGTATTTACAGGATCCTAAATTATTTTCTTCTTCTATGTTACGTTGCCAGGAGCAGCACAAATTCAAGCTCTAGAGGGAGTGGAAGTCATTGCAAAACTGAAGGCCAAGAAGACTCTGTAAAAATAAAAGCTTCGGATGAGTCAGGGCCTGAAGGGGAAGAAACAAGTAAGATACAGTAGAATTTCTAATGCTAAGGCAAAATTTCTGCCCTCCTATGTCCCTGACTCCCATTGCACACAGTGGGAGTCTCATACATGCACATGAAGGCAGAGCACAGCCATAATAAAGCATGAATTTTTTTAGGAAAGAAGAAGACAGCAACCGGAGATAGCTGCAAATAAATATAAACAGCATTAACAAATCTTGTCTTTAGTTCTAAAGCCATTATTCTTCTTAGGGATATATTGTGCCCAATTTGTATAGAAAAATAGAACAACTGCACTTTGCACTCATAAATGAGTGCTTGGAATTCTGTTGGATTTCTTTCAAGCTTTCACTGTGTTTTATTAAATGTGTTTGTCTTGCTCAGTTCATTGCCGAAAGGGCAGTCAAGTCAAATGACTGGTTCCAGGGACATTAAAAAAAAAAAAATCCCTTTTAATAGACTGATAACTTCATTTGTCTTCAGAAATAGTAGTAAGTGTCTGTATTAAGAGTACAAATGCTATTTTTGCTGCTAAAGTTCTTATAGCCTAGGATCTTAAATACTTTAAGAAACAAGAAATTACTCCATTTTTCTTTGTTAGTGTGTTGACCTGGTCAACTTGATAGGTTTATATATACTGACTTTTATGTGACTGGTATCTGAGATTTCAGTAAAGAGACGTTGACTTTGGAGTGGATTGCTTGGATTGGTTTCTTCTAGGAGTGCTGGTGTCATTTAGACTTGCTTACGTTATAGAAGTGCATCTAAATGAAATCGTGTGGTTTACTATTAAATTGCTTAATTTAGGGGTTCCTGATGAATCTCACAAGGAAGATGCAAGTGCTGAAGAGCTGAAAAATACAGATGAAGCTGTACAGACAACAGAAGCAAGTATGTATCTGTACTCTTTCAAAGAGTTATAGAAAGAAGTAGAGGATGAAATATGAACTCAGTTTGGGCAATTTAATTTCTGTGACCATTTCTAATGTCTTCTAAAATAAGACTATAATCATTAATGGTGTGATTTATTTTCCCCAATATTTTCTTTTTAGCAGTATCAGATAAACCTGGTCCCGAGCACTCTGGAATTCAACCAGAACAAAATGGCCCCAATGCTGATACTCCCTCTGGGAATGCAGAGGAAGAAGTGTCCTGTGAAAAGGGTGCAAACCAAGACGTCTGCAGTCAGAGCACCGACCCCACTGCCAACCTGCTCGCGGCCAGCGAGGACCCTCAGTCGCAGCCGGAGTCCTCAGGGCTCGCAGCTCCGGACGAGGCCTCCACCAGGAGCTCGGCTCTGCAGGAAACCGATGACAGCGATGACGACCCTGTCCTGATCCCGGGGGCCAGGTATCGAGGAGGCCCCGGACACAGGTGAGGGGAGTACTTGTCTCTGCTTGGCAAAATGCTTCTTGCTGTTGTTTCTTTCTTGTTTTGTTTGTTTGAATGAAAGATCTAGAAACTCAGGCCTCATATCCTTAATTAAAATAAGTTGTTCTTTGACAACTGGCCAAGAGCTTGATGGCTGAGTCTAATTTGCCTATATGTAAGACATGTACAGCTGCATTTTCCCTGCCAGCCAGGAAGGCTCTTACAGGTCTAATACCAGTTTATGCTGATTTCTTGCCTGCTGAATACCTTGGTGCTAAATATTTGCAGTTTATTTTTTATTATCCTCCCTCTAGTGATAAGTATAGAAAGTTCATACATTTGGGTACAGGGACCTACATTTTCATTCAACTGTACTTCAGGTGTTCTTATTTGGGCGAAGCAAGAGCTTTTAACCGCTGTTGTGCAGCAGTGGTGTGTTTGTAGTACAAACATTAAGACTGATGTGTTCAATTTTTCATTCCTGTTTTTCTCTGAAAGAGAAACTGTAATCCTTTTCCTTTTGTTGGTTGTTGAGTATCAGTATGCATGTCAGTAAAAAGAAAAGGTAGACTGCTAGCAGTTAGCATTAATAAAAGATTCATTTAGTAAGCTTTTTGCTTTTTAAAATACAAACATTTGTACATCGTTATTTGATCATTCAGTAAACTGAGCCCTCAATTTGCTATTGTTGGTATAATACCTTTTTTCACTAATTTCAAAACTGTAAAATTATTCAAGCAACATTTCTGTTGTTAGACTTCAGACAATACGTTTTTTAGTAGTTTTAGGTGTAATTTAACCTCGTGTCAGATGCCTTTGCTTTACTCCTGTTTAAAGGCAGTGCTATTAATTCCTTATGCTAGCAATGCAAATTCTTTACAGGATTTTACAATATGTATTCATTAGGAAATCAGGAAGAATTTAATAGTTGTTTCTAGGGAAGGCTTGGAATAATATGCAGTTAAAATAGAAGTCATAAGCCACCACATTGTCAGTAGTGACAGAAAGAACAGTCAGTGGTTGTTTATTACAAAGCACAAGTAATTCTGCTCAGTAAACGACAGCTTTTATGAAGAAGCCAATATACACAGATTCTGTCTTAATCCATTAACTTTCCATGCAGTACTAAGTATTTGTAGGCAGATATGGAATGGCAGAAATATTTTCCCTTGCAGAGCCAATGTTCATTATGATCCAGTGATTGAAGAGCAAGCTGTGAAAAGCCCTGCAATTTTAATCCCATCTGCATTTTCAAGCAGGATTCATAGCTTCTCTTCATGCACCATGTTGTCTCTATGATGTAATAGTTTCTGTAGTAATGTGATAAGAATGACACTTCCAGGTATCACACAGCTGTTACCATTTCCCACTAGTGGGGACATCCTAGATGAAGTTACAATTCATCTGACACGCTTTCTTTCCTCTGTGTGCAGTGAGATTTCTTCCTGTAACAGTTTATCACCTAGGAAAGATCATTCAACTAAATGAATGATATAATTAAAATCCTTTATGCAGTCCCCTGCTCCCTTATTCTTCCCCCAAATAAAATCTGAAAAGAAGTTGCTTTGTAGTCAGTGTTGGTTTAGGATTGCCTGCAAGTTTTCATTGCTCGGGTTTACTGCCTGACCAGATCATTTTGTTCTGCTTTTTTATGTGGGCAAGCAGTGAAGTTTTCTAGTTTAACTTTGGAGCATTACATTCCCTCCTATTGTTCAGGTTTCAGGAGTTTGTAAATGCACTCTGAGATACTAAGGAAGACATCCTGTGTGTGCTCAAAGGAATTTGGATTTCCAGAAAGGAAGCAGACACTGATGGTCTTAAAGGCTATACCTATAAGCTCTCAATCTCATATTAAAGTGAAAGGAACTGGAAGTCCTCTCTACTACTACTGTGGCAGTTGTTACAGCCTAAAATCTCTTTCACAAACCAATCAAATTTATACAAAATCCCCCATGTCCCTTAACGAGTAGGAAGCTAACTCAAAGCATTGCTGCTACCATGGGTATACATGAACTAAAATCGGTAATTTTGTTCTGTGCTAACATTCTGTTTTGATTGAAATAATTTTTCACACTCAGTGCTCATCATTGAATGATGTTCATCCTGTCCATTTTCAGGTTTTGTCTTGTTAGACTGAGTGCCAAGTTTTTCTCACTCTTAGCAGTAAAAAATTGTGGGTTTCCTGCCATCATGCTGGTTTCTGTCTGCTCTTCATGTTTCACTTCCTGCCTGAATGTGGTAGCCCAGCCCCCTGCACTGTTTGGGTTTTGCTGGAGTAATTCTGTGATTGTTACTCTTGGTCTGGAGAGGATTCTCTGAGCACAGTGAGCTGGAGCTGTGTCCTCCTCCTCTCTTGCTTGTGGCTGTTCCTGTGGGGCCTCATGGTCAGACACAAGCCCAGCACCCTGCACTCTTTCCTACTTTGTCAATCCTAATGAATGAGTGTTCCCTTTCACCAGAAGGAAGCTCAGAGGTGTGTAACTCAATTTTATCCTGCTGATTATCTACCCACCTCTTTTTTTCAAGGCCCTACAGTCCCCTCTCTATTAATAAGTTCTCCACCCTCAGTGTGTGCTGCATGATTGCATTCCTACACCCTTGCTCAAGGACTATTAGCAATACATGGCACAAAATTGCCTGCAAGTCTGGGGCTTCACTCCACCAGGATGCTTCCTGTAGGCTTCTTTTCTCTTTCCTCGCTCAGTAAATTGTATTACCTAACAGTTCCTTTACTAAATCTCATTTCTACAAGTTTATCTAATACTTTACTTTTCAATGGATCATCTTATAAGATAATTAATGGCATTAATATCTGAGTAATAACGTAGATTTTTCTTTCTCTCTAGAATACTTCGGGGAGCTGCTTTGGTCTTTTTTTTCATGGGTTTGGTTTTGTTGTTCTTTTTCTTTCTGAGGAAGAAAGACTAGCCTGCAGTAACCTACCTTTTGTGAACATATTTTATGTAATGAAGAAAAGAAGTTTCCTTTTTCTGTAGGACAAAAAATTTTTAAAAGGCTGTTGTAGCCTTCTGAAACAGAATGCTAAAAACTGACTAATAAGGCTTTCCCAATATGTAGCATTACCAGCTTTGTCTACAATTAATTTCTTTTTCTCTAGGCTGTGTTTTCTTATAAACCAAATAGCTCTTGTTTAAATTGAGCAGAAACTCCACAGGTGGAGAAATTAAGATCAAGGAAACTGTCTCAGAGTCATCTTCCCACTGTGAAGTACAACTTTCTCCACTGAAAAAGAAGGGTAGATTTCTGATTCTGTACTCTGAAATCATGATCTTTTGCTTCCTCTTAAGGAAAAGAAGTGGCAGAAATACCCTTTTGATAGCTCTGTTAAACAGCTAAATAAATTGAGAGCTTCATGCTACATCTCATCTTATTTTTAGTAAGATGGAATAAATATTGCTCATTTTGCAGATCTAATTGTACAAGGCTTCCATTATTTGAATATTATTTGGGTACAAATCCAAGTTGTAATGTTTTCAAGCTGAGGGTTTGATCTTTTTCTCAAATCTAAGCATAGATACAAGGGACATAATCTCATACTGTGGATGCTTATAAATCTCAAAAACATAATGCGGATAGGTGGTTTCTCACTAAGGAACCTGAAACTGAGCCATCAGGAAAGACTGGGCAAAGTCTGCACCCACTTTAGTATTTTGAAAAGGACTTTAAATAGTACCAGCAAAATGTGGAGAAATACCATGATCCTTTGGTTGATTGGCTGAGTCAGCTGCATGTTGACTAGGAGTCAGCTAGGAATAGTTTTGACACGGAAGGACATTGCTTTAAAAGAAATAATTGACAATGTGGCATCTGACTTTTTTCAGCAGCATTTCTGTAGCCACTGAGCATCACTATAGGAATGGTCTTCACAAGTGACTAGAAGAAGCTAAGCAGTTATTTCATTTTTTCATGTCGTTTGGCCAGTCAGTACATGTTCTTTTTAACAAAATGGATAAGGAAGTGCACAGAATATTTCAAAATAAAAAAAAATGAAACCTCTTTTGTACAGCAGAGCAGTTTAGCTAGATACTCAGCAGAGAAAATAACCTCCTGTGCATTTTAGGGAATCCCCAGGAAAAGGTGCCTTCTCTGAAAAGTAAGATGAGATGTGCAGGTCTTTCAGTCTGGACATATGCAAGGGCATTTCTTCTTTAAAACTTTCTGGGTCCAGCAAGTTTAGTTGAAACAGAGGGTTGTACATTGTAATGTGTGGGAGGGGAAGAAAAAAATCTATGCAAAATGTTCTTCATACACAGAGTGCAGTTTTTAATGGATTGATCTTAATTTTCACAGATTAGTCAAAACAGCTCTCTGAGGGCTGATTTCCTACTTAAATGACTGAATTAATTTTGTTTGGACTTTGAAGTTGATCTGGGGGTGGAGGCTAAGCCTGGAAAAAGCTACAACTAGTAGGTTACAATCTAAAGAAATATGAATGTAAAATGGAAATGATGATATAGCTGCTGTGATCTGTGAAGAAGTACTGCATTTTATAATTACTTTGTGTACTGTTGTATAATCTGAATACTATTTTTGCTGAAATCCAAGTAGTCTCATATACTGACTCATACACTGGGAAGGAGCCTTCTCAGTTGGAATTCATAGAGCACATTTTGTAAGAGATGCTAACCTTTGAAAAACATGGTACCCAGCATTTGTGAATGACTTCAGTTGTTATTCCCTTTACTAGATATAATATCAGAGGAACAGCGATAGGTGATAGAATAATGAGGTAATTAATTGTTTTATTCCTCCCCTCCTCCTTTTTATTGCCATATATTGGATTTATCAGGTTCTTGTTTTTCACATCTAACTGGCATTTTAAGAATTGCTGTATTTCAACTGTTATGAATTACAGAGCATATTGCTTGAGTTATATTTAGCTGCATGTGTTGCATGGAAATTGAAAAGACATGGCAGTGTATACATTTTACAACCTATTAACATTTTTATTGTGTGCCATAGAAATTAATGGAATTTGAAAAGTGTGTAGTTTGTGAAAAGAAATACCTTTTCTTTTTAATAATTGAGCTGCTGAGGAATGAGTTATATTTGCATGGGCTACTGCTGACTTGCTTTGTCTGGTAGTAGAGAACATCCAGTTCTGGACAAAAATATAAGACTACATGGATCAAAGACCATTTATATTTTTTGCCTGAACAAGGTTATGGAACTGAGCATAATTATTAGAGCTATATTGGGTAATACACATTTAGCAAGATAGATGCTAAATGTTATACAATATTGCTTTTAATGAAGTTAAATGAAAAAAGTCACTTGATCTCATATTCTTCATTGAAATACTTTAGGGAAGCAGTTGTAAGAACACATAAGGCAATTTGGGTAATTGTGTTTGGCCACATGCCCTAAGAGGGAGAAACTCTGCTGTGGTTTTCAGCCAAAGGCCATCTAGAGGGAAAATGGCCCAAAGTCATTCTAATGATGAAAATGAACATCTTGGCTTTGTGTGGCTAGAAAGGCAAAGGTGCAGGATGATGTTCCATTCAAGAGGTAACCTGAGTCCTGTATTTTAAATGCCTCAGGAAAATAGTGCAGATCTGTATTTCTTTGTGTTACATTTTCCTCTTAGCTGCAGTCAGACTACCTGGATTTAACTCATCAGCTTTCTTAAAGGTTCAGGAATCTGTGCCTTTTGTACTTTAAATTTTACAATAGGCATTCATTCTATATTCAGCATGCTTACCAAGGAATTCTTTAGCTCTTCAGCACAGCCCAGGGGAATATTAGTTTCATGTTGCTATAAATTTAATATAAAATAAATGATGCATTCAGCATAGAATTTTTATAAGCCTCTTTTTCTCTGCTTTTCATCATAATTCAGCAGCATATCAGGTGAAAATTTAAAAATGTTTTGTAGCTGAGAATAGTTGAAACATTGATTGTGTTTGAAAGCTGGGAAATGACCTAGGAGTGCATTACAGTAAACATTTCTTTTGGTATGATCAGCAGTGAAATAACTTGGGCTTTAGGGTAGTGTCAGTGTGCTGTTAACAGGATGGTTTTGCCTTTGGTGTTGAGCTATCTTAATGCTTGAAATTTGACAGCAGCAGTAAATCTCTTCCATAGCTTCAGAGGCTTCTAAAGGAAGTAATTAATATCAGAAATATAATCAAATGTTGGTATTTAGACAAGGAATCTATTTTAATGTGGTGGTTAAGACAAGCCTTTGGAATTCTTGGGCAGGACAGTTGTAGCTGGCAGGTGGATTCCTTTACCAGATCAATGAAGAAATGACAGACCTGGATCAAGGGTTTGCTGCAATGGTCTAGATACACACACAAATAATACCAGAATCGTGGAATGCCCTGAGTTGGAAGGGACCCACAACTGAGTCCAACTCCATTGGACACCCCCAGGAATCACTCCATGTGCCTGAGAGCATTGTCCAAATGACCATAAGGCACTGGAGAAATAAGATCTAAGTTAATGGTTATAAGCCTTAGGTTCTCTGCAATTGTTTCGGATAGGGAAAATAATTCAAAGGAGAAGATGGCAACAAGAGGGAATAAAACATAAGATCTTGACTTGAAAGAGCTTAAGAGAAGGAATCAGGGTTTGTGGTACTCAGCCCTGGTCCAGTGGAAGATATCTCTGCCCCTGGCAGGGGTTTGGCATGAGATGATCTTTAAGGTCCCTTCCAGCCCAAAGCTGTCTGCTATTAAAATGAGACCATGTTTGTCTGTGTGTGAGTACATTTGGAAACTTAAGAGTGACAAAAATCCTTAGTAGTGAAGGAATCAATACTGAGCTCAATACTCAAGGCAGAGCTGAGACAAGAGGGATGGAGCAAGGAAGCAGGGAGACATGAGCTCTGCATCCAGCTGCTGCAGCTGAGCTCAGGAGACTGACCATTATTAGCCTGGGATAATGGTGTTTGGAAGAAGCAGGCTTATCTCGGTTTTTAGATGAGTTTTATGGCAGCCACTACATTATTATCCTTTAACAAGCAAACCGGTTATTTAATTGTGCAAATTGTACAGAATTTTGTTTTTAAAAAATCCTCATTGCACTTCAGAACTTCTAAATATACAGAAAATGCCCTATGTGACAAGTTAGATATTTTAAGACTTATGTGTATACATATTTTCCATTTCTCTCCATTTATAATATATAGCTGTGGATCAGTTTGCATCACGGGATTTTTGTGGGTTTGGTTTTTTTGTTTACTTGGCTTGAACCCATGTTTAACTAAAAAAATATGGCTTCACTTCTGAATCCCTACTCCATTCATCTTGGGCTTAATTTAAATGGACTTTTGATAATAAATTGCAACAATTAACTTTGAAGACTTCAAACCTGGCTGATCGTAAGGGGGAAAGCAGTGCTCTGTGAATCCTTCCTAGAACTGTACCCATTGATGGGGCTGCCTGAGGAGTGCCAACACAACATGCAAAAATTCCATTGTCTGACATCTTGTGCTTGGAAGAGCAGTTTGGAAGGGAAGCAGCCGCTCTCAGCCAGGCTCAGCTCAAGCTGAACCTCAGAACAGTTCAAATTGCACAGTACACTTCTGTACCCACTGATGCTCCAAGTGATGAGGCTGCTATCTGTGTTTGTGTCGGCAAAAACAGGAATTGCTCATCACAAATACAAATGAAAACAGTAATGTCAGATTTTAAAATTCTTGTGTGTGTATGACTTAAAGGGATAGAAAATCTGTAGTTATCATACCTCTCACAGAGAAGCCTTTTTCCTGTACTGTTCTTTGTTCTGAAATGTCATTAAACTGGGTTCATATTTATGTTTACTGGAGCAGACTTGCCTCTGGCATGTTCCTGCTTTCTGCAGGGTGTTGCTAAGGGCTTGATCACAGTATCACAGTTAGAGCTGCGTGCTTGGCTGCCTTCTCCCTGGTGAAGGTAATCATCGACTTCACAAGATAACTAAATAGAAATCCATTTTCCTTTTAAAATAAGGCCCAAAATCAGGAGGTTAAATACAGAGCTCCATTTAGTTTAAAGACAGTTTTACCCAAAAAGTTGCTTCTCTGCTTCTGCTTTCATCTTAGAATGCATGATCCTGACTGCTGAGTAGTATTGATGGTTTTTTTGTAATGTCTACATATTTCAGCCTAGGGGAATGGAGAGGAGATTAATTTTTCTAGAGATGTTTGGATGAAAAATTATGCAAGAAACTACTTTGCTTTACCAATCAGCTACTTTAATACCATCTTCTAATCCCAAGACTTGTTACTGCTATCCAGCAAGTAATCCTTCTGAAACAGCTGGACAAGTCTACTGCTCTGTCAGTCCCTAATGATGTTTAACTTCTCAGCCTCTTCACTGCACATCTTTGATTAATGAATGTGAAGAAACACACCAAAATTACAAATAGCAATCACAGTAAATGACAGGTGCTTTAACTTTCTCACACAAACCCCACTTCTTTTTTAAAAGCAAGTAAAACCCCAATATGCACATGTGATGGTTTAAAGTTTCTGTAAGTGTCTTGATGCAGCCTATCATGTGCATGCCACCCTTTTTCCTTTATGTAGAAGTAAACTGGTGAGGAGCATAATTCAGTGATCTTTAAAGCACAGTAGATAAAGAACTTGGGCTTCTTTTTTTTCCCCCCTCTGTTGTATGAAGATGTTGTGCAGAACCCTCTTAAATCTGTTGATTAAAGTTGAAACTCAGCATATTGTAAGGACTAACTAAAAAATACAGTGTATTTATTTACTGTAGTGTAAAAAGGATGAACCAGGAACTTGTCTAGGGGTTGAAAGGATAGAAAACTCTCACCAAGGAAGTAGTAGCAGTCTACTTTTTCTGGTGCTGTTTGCTAGGCAAACATCTAAGAAATGTATTATAATAAATAGCACACTGTTAAGTGAATCTATTGGCTGGTGGTTTCAAATCTCTTCCGGTTTCTCTAAAAAATATTAAAATTTATTTTAAAAGCTTAGCTGTATTAGGTGATCTGTCTTAGTAAAACAGTGTGTGGTTTGTTGGTTTATTTGTTTTTATAGTAAATAAATTTGTATTAATGACTTACATTCCTTTTCCTTCTTTGCTTAGCTGTAGCACACCATTTATTTCACCTTAACTTTCTGGTGCAACTTTCTCCTATGGCAAAAAATAGACAAAAATCTAGGCAGATCACTGGCTGAGAGAATTAGTTATGAGATAGATCTGGTAGCGTTTTTTTCTGGAGTAGAGGACTTGTTGCTGGAGTCTCCAGGATCAGTGGCTAAAACACTGGACAACATGACTTGAAAGTAAATTCAGGTTACTTTCTGGCAGCAGTGTAGTGAGGTTCTGGATCAGTTTACTTTTTAGGATCATATAAATTGCCGTAATAGTTTCACTCTTTGCATTCTGCTAAAATCTGTACCTGCTTCTTCTTGAGAGTGATATTCCCCTTGGACTGTGTTCAGAACCTCAGAGCTAATGATGAGAAGGAATAACAGAAGAACCGGGATGTGACTGTCTGGTTATAGCTGGAATTACAGGGATCTGCAAACTGAAGAGCTAAACAGGAAAAATTTTGACACCAAGGTCTTGTCACAGATTAATAAAAAATAAGTTCCTGGAATTAAACATTCACAAAACAAATTACATAATTTAGCGCTTTTTTTCCTCTGTTGTTTTAGGAAATCTCCAGCTGTAAACCTTACTGCTACCATATGGGATAGCTGCTCCAATAATTGATCTCAAATCATCTTTTGCCTTAGTAGGAACTTTTTAAAAGCTGTCTAAATCTTGAGTCTTGTCATAGAGAAATAATGAAGAGAAATAAATTGGACAAAACTTACGAAAAACCAAATCACACTGAGAGACACGTTAGATCCTTAATGGCTTTTTAAAATTTAAAAAGTTCTATTCTGGCATAGATTTTTTTTTTTACTTCAGAATTTTGCTACCTCAATATGGATGGAGGATGAAAATAAAATAGCATGTGAATTTTGCCAACAGCTGAAGTTTGTTCTACAGAGGGGGAATAAAACCTGGCATCACTTGACATTCCACTGTCTTGCATGCTATTCTTGTTGTAAGCCGGGATGGAAAAAACCCAAGTCTGTAATTTTACAGTTGGGATTACGCTGATGTCTGTTTCAAACTCATGGAGAATGTATTGGAGTGCCTAATGATGATCTTTGAGAGCCCCGTGCAGTGTTTGGGAAGGGGCTCTCAGTGCTGTTCTCTCTGGAATTCACAGACGATCCGCTGTCGCCCGCATCCAGGAGCTCTTCAGGAGGAGGAAGGAGAGGAAGGAGATGGAAGAGCTGGAAACGCTGAATATCAGGCGCCCATTGATAAAGATGGTTTATAAAGGTCACCGCAACTCGCGGACCATGGTACAGACTCTGTGTGCTTTGGGGGCTGTGGGGCTTTATGGACTCAGCACAGCTGCCCCTTGCTGTGCTTGCCAAAAAGGGTACTGGGATGCACTGTAAGCTCTTTGGCTTCTGTGATCACTTGGAAGGCACAGAATTGGCTCTAAATGAAAACGAAAATTAGTGTGGCTCGTGTCACTGTGAAAGGTATTTAAGTACTCCCCTCAACATCCTTTAAAATTTGGGGTATTTTTCTTCTTTTTCATTTTCTCTCTCAGCTTAAATGGTATAAAATGTGCCTACCTTCCAAATTAGGATTTAATCCTCAGTTTCCCTTCCAAGCTGTTCAAAATTATTATTTAATCTTTAACTTTGAAGAGCTCAGAAGGGAAAGTGAGGATTAAATCATAGTTTTGAAGAGCTTTGACATCTCTGAATTTAAAAAAGGAACCAGTGCTGGTTATTAAATTATAATTTAGCTACTAGATGCCTTGTCCTTTTCACACAAAATGCTCTATTTCAAGAAAAATGCAGTCACTGTGTTTGTAAAGCAATGGTGCATGAAAAACAGAGGTTGCTCTCCTTGCTATTTCTTCTTTTGCTTTTTTGCAATATTTTGAAGATATGAAGTTCTGAGTTTTAGGTGTATTTTGCAGAAGTAGCTGCTGGTGTGTTATTCTGCAGCTGATGTGAGGAGTAGTCCCTTTACCCCCAAAGCCATTTTCTAGGGTTTGTGTGAATAGCTTTGATTACACTGGGAAAAATGCTTCACTAAATACATATTTCAGTCTACATAAACAACAGGGCTTAGAATAAACCTTGATTTATGACAAGGAGTTTTGCACTGTATTTCAGAAATCAATTTTAATTGCTCAAACCCTTGTTAGTTTAAAAGTCCTGGCATCAAGCACTTTGTGGTTAAGAGATACTAAAAGTGAGCTCATCTAAGTCTTAATTCAGTCTCTGTCTGCATATCTGTTATTACATAGATTATTTAACAAACTTTGTTGTTTGGTTTCTTGGGGATGTGGGTTGGTCTCTTTGCTTTTGTTTCACACACGCATCTATGGCAAGGAATGCACAGAATGAAAGAAAATGTAATTTTATTTTCCCTGTTGGTCTCTATGGTTGCAAACTTCATTTCAACCTGAGTGCTACCCTCATTCCTGGAAAGCAAGGGCTGATAATATTTCCCTTTCAAATTTGTGAAGGAGACAGCTTAAAAAAATCTTTATTTCCTACACACCTGAGCAGCCCAGGGATGAAGTTGTGTTGTCAATTACATGAACCATTTTTATGGATGGATGGATATAATTTTTCTGTGTATATATATATATATATATATAAAATTAAGATTATGCAGGCAAATGGTGTAATTCTGGTTCTTCCTTACTTTTGAGGACTTAATTTGGCAATCTTAGATTTTTCATAGTTTCGCTTTTAAAACAATGACTTTTAGAAACTTCTTCAGTGGAATGTCTGAGTGTAAATGATAAATGGCATAAGTTGTGTTTACATACAGAAGTGAGTTTGAAAACTGAAATTTTAAAATGTGAATTTCTGTGGTGCTAAAATTAGATTTTACGAGTATTGAGAAGTATGAGTAAGAGAATACAAAGGAAACAGGAAGAGGTAATCATTGAAAATTAAGATATAAAATTAAAAGATTTTTATTATTGGGCATAATCTAGATGTAACAGGATAATGAAAATATATATTAAGAGGAGCTATAAGACAAAAGCTGCTGAAAGATTAATATATTGGAATTCATTAGAGAACTCAGGAATGCAGCTTATTTTTAGATACATCAGGATGATTTTATTGCCTTGACAGCAGTCATTGGGACATACTCTATAGACAAAGATCTACTGAGCCTGAAATTTAAAACTGGGCATACTTAGGCTGGAAATAAAGCACATATTTCTAACAGCACTAAGGGTTCGACTTTCCAATAGGAGTCTGTATCAAGGTAGCTGAGGCAAAGCACAGAGCAAGGCAGCGTCTCTGCCCTTCTCTTCAGGCATTTTCTGAGGGAAGTGTGCAGAAAGAAAGAGAAGGATATAGCCATGGCCCTCTTTAGAGCCTTACTTGGAAAATAATTCACAGTAGGATTCTGCATAAATAGTCTCAAACTCAAAATTCTGTCCCTAATGCTGGAGTTCCTCTTAAATGCCAAACTGAACTTGCAGCAGTGGAAATGCTCTGTGTGAACTCTGCAAGCTGCTGCACAGCAAACTCCTGCTTGCACAGGTACCTCTCTTGCCCAGTGTTTGTCAGTTAAGAGAGTTTGTAAGACGTACTGCTGACTCTCAAAAAAATAATTCTACATCTACACTTCAACCTTCCAGGCTTTTTCCTGCAGCACAAACACCAGACTATTGTGGAGCTCTCAGCTCACATCTCGTGACTGAGTTTTCTGACTGTTGTTGAAGCAGTGTCCCTTCTCCCTCTGCCACCCCATCAGACCTGTAGAGGACACAGGACAGCAAATTTATATCATGGTTATTTTGAGGTCCTACTCTGAGTAAAATCAGAAGTGATTTCTGAAGAAGGTTCTTACCTTTAGTGAAGGAAGTGACCTGCTCTTGTTTGTTCAGACTAATTGTTTGACATCATTTGGGTTACAACTTTATAGGAAGGGAAGGCAAGAGGGGGGGGCCTTGGCATGGAAAGAATATTCTACATTTAGGAAACCTAATGGTTGCTTCTTGGAAAAAAAGTATTTTAGGATGGCTTTTTTTGGCTCAGAAATTGAATAAGGCACATTCTTTCAGGCTGTAATCATTAGGGTATCTTGAAAGTAGCACGTGTAGCATAGTATCAACATTATATTTCAAGGAAATGGATATCTGATCCTACTACCATTTCTCTTGGCCTGCAGTATTGATCATTTCTCTGCTGCTCTGTTTCATGGGACAGAATGCTTCAGCTGCAGTCAGTTCCAAAACTGCTTCTGTTTTCCCACTGAATTAGTAAATGCACAATGAACAGATAATACATTCACCACACATAGAATGGTTTATAAATAATATACAAGAAATACTAACAGTATATTTAATGTAAGAAATAAATTATGAATCCATACCAAAATACAGCTAATGTGCCTAAATTATTATCAGATAATAACATAGTTCTGATAATACTTATAATACTTACTGTTCTAATAATACAATACCACATTTTGTGACTGGGAGGCACTTTCATGTACTCTTGCTGTAATAGGTGAAGCTGACGGGTCATTTCTACCTGGATGCCTGCATTTGTTCAGTGATTTGTAACTTAATTTTGGCATTGGGCTAAGAGGTCTTAATTTTTATCTCATTTATTATAGCGAGGGGGGAGAAAAAAATTCCTAAGTTTTTGATTTCGTTAATTCCCACCCCCAAGTTTTCATAAGCTTCTGTCTTGTCTCCTCTTTCTCTGAAAATGGAAAATCCTCCCCAGGCATTAGCCTGTCACACACTCTTAATTTAGCCAAACTCTTCCTAGAAACTCCTTTGCATACCCCTGTCTGCAGTATCGTACCTGTCACTTTAGAAAGTGACAGATCTGCTGACATTTGTTTTCAAACTGCTCAGTCTGCCCCAACTCCTCTCTTTTTTTTTCCTGTTAGCAGCTACTTTGCTCTGAAATCTAAAACTTTAAGTTTTTTTAATCATTCTTCTTTAAATGTTTCCTTTAAAATGTCTTAAATGTTGTTTCTCCATGGGCAGAGCTCTTCCTTCAGCAGCAGTGTTATTGCAGACGCAGGAGTGTAATCTTTGATGGGGTTTTCACTGGCTGGGTCTTAAAAAGTTTTATTTTTCTTGCAGATAAAGGAAGCCAACTTCTGGGGATCCAACTTTGTCATGAGTGGTTCAGACTGCGGCCACATTTTCATCTGGGACCGCCACACTGCTGAGCACCTCATGCTGCTGGAGGCTGACAACCACGTGGTGAACTGTCTGCAGCCTCACCCCTTTGACCCCAGTAAGAGCAGCATTCTGACACTCTGCATGTCCAGCTTATCTGCACTAGAGCATTTTAAAGCTCAGTCTTAAACTCTGTCTCAACAGAGCATTGCAATGATTAATGAACTATTGTTCATGTTTCTCCATGTAACTCAGATAATACTACTTTTAATTTTGCCTCTTACTAATGACCTTTGGCCCTTAAATCCCTCCTTACTCAAAAATTTATTGAAATCAAATTACTCCTGACATAGAATTTATAGAAGTATTGTCAGATGTAATAAGAAGAATCTCAAATTTTTTCTGCCCTCAACACAGAAAATGTTTTCCATTACACTAATGAGGGACACATGGGGTTGCTGAAATGCCAGCAATACTTGGGAAATTATATTGGAATCTGGTCTCTGCTTGGCCCTGTTCAAAAAAATGGAGTGAAGTGGGTGTCTCCCTCTCACTGGCATTGTGAGATTAGAAGAATTAACGAAATTCATAGAAATTCTATTTGTATTTAGAGGAAAACCTTCAGAGAAAAGATGGACCAAAGTAGTAGAAGGAATTGCATGTAGCTGGAAAATCTGACCCATCCTGCAGCTTCTGACACAGTCAGAGAAAGTATTTGTGTTACTTCTTTTTTCACAGCTTATATGGCTGTATAGTAATAGCTCTTAGTAAATTAGCAAGTAAAGCTGTAACAGAATATCAGAAGAGGCTGGGGGTTTTTCTAACAGTTTGGAGAAACATGGAATACTGTCCTACATAGGGTAAGCCTTGAACTTGTAAATTTTTTACTGAAATTGAGTTCCTGTAAATGTCCTGAGTTATATACTCCCTTTGGAAGCACATTTCAAAGTGCCCTGTAGCTTTGCTGGTTTCTTGTTGGAGTGTGACTGTCTCCCTGTCACACTCTGGAAGTGTCATTAAGAGAGCTCATCCTCCTTGTAGGACAGTTGATCTTGTTCAGTTTCCCAGTTACTGAGACCTTTCTGTGGAAGTTTAATTCCTGTAGTGGTTTTTGTGCAATGATCTAGAGAATGTTCTGCGACTTTTCACATTTTTCATACCTTACTTATAACAGCATCCATTGCATCTTTATACTTAAATATCAAATAAATTTACATGAAATTCACTGAAATAATCAAATGTACATTTGAAATTATCTTGGTTCTGTCTTTTTACCTGGCTCTACAAATCCGAAAGCTTTGTTATTAATGCATCTATTTACCAGCAGAAATGTATTAGTAGTGGCTGGGTTTGCTCTTACTTTCTGCTTCTATCTTTTGTATATTCTGGTGATTTTTTCATATTTTAAACAGGAGACTGTTGATGCTTGCATTTGTTTTCTTCATATATATATATTGATAGATTCAAAACCATACAATCTATAGTGCAGATCTCATGTGGAGGCTTGGTAATTACAAGCTCTGTTCAGCATGAGATTCGACATTTGCAAATAAATGCTTCAAGTGAAGTATTTTTCTTCCATTTAAGGGCAGAAAATACCAATAAACACATAACACATTTAATTTAGAATTACTCTTACTTACTTCTAGTTCTGGCCTCTTCGGGTATTGATTATGATATAAAAATTTGGTCGCCATTGGAAGAATCCAAGATTTTTAACAGAAAACTGGCAGATGAGGTAAGAACCTTTCCTCCTTTTTCATGGTAATGTTGTATCTTTAATTCTGTGAAAGCCTTTGGTACAAATTACTGATACTGAATTAGCAGAGTTATTTAATGTTCGACAAATGAGCTACAAATATACAGCTGCCCTTCAGAACAGCTGACTTTCATATCCTTGGCACTTTGCATTTCATCAGCTCTCCTAGAAATTATATAACATGATCTGGTATTATGTACATGAAAGGAGTTGGAAGAAGTGTGAACATTCAGATATTGAAGGAAAACTGGCAGGAATTAATAAATGAATGTAGTGCTTGTCTCTAAACAAATAAATGACAGGAAGAGTGAAGGAAATAAACTGAAGGAAATAATACAGAACAACAGGGAGTGCAAAAATCAATCCTATTAAATATTCAGTGGCATAAAAGGGAGTTAAGATTGCAAATGGGAACTTCATGGAATAAAGCAAACATTGGAAGCCCAATCAGTTTATAAAAGTCCAACGTGAAGTTATGTAACTCATTATTTCCATGTTGCCCTCAGAGCAATAACTGGATACAGCAACTGGCCTGGGGTGACCATATAGCTGACTGCTGAATAATCATATTTGAGTGAATCACATAATATAATGTATCAAAATGTTATATGGTGTTCTGTAAGCAATGCTGTAGGACAGATTGGGTTGTGGGGTGGTCACTTTGGGGGATTTTTTTGGTGAAGTCTCTTGGGCAGCACAGATATAGTACACTGGGTGGTTTTTAATCATTCTTTCTCTTTAGTAGCGCTAAATATATTTTAAACAAACAGAAACCCACAACCCTTAGCCACCACCCCACATCCCTTGAAAAAACCCCAAACCATCCACTTGTGAGTTTTGAACCTTTCCCATTTTTTTAGCACTGAGCGAAGTGACACTTCTTTGCATATTGTGTGACAGCTTTAGTCGTGACATGTTTTGGAGCCTTTGGGGTTTAGAAGTATTTCTAACCATAAATGTGTGGTAAAAGTAATTATCGTACTTTAGTTCTCTCACTTTATTTCTAATGATTAGAAATGATTTAGATATTGAGTTATGTTTTCTTTGATAAAAAATGTAGAACTTTCAGAAGAATTGACTGCAGTGCGGTTTGTAATTTTACATGTTTTTTCTTTCTTAATTTAATCCCTTTATTGGAATACCTGTGTAGAGGACAGGAGATGTTCATAGCAATAAAATAGTTTTCACCATGTTAAGTTTGGCTGGAGTAAGTGTCCAACATACCTAAACTGAATTTTCCATAGAAGGGGGAAGGTCTGGGGAGAAAACAGTGTTTGAGGCAAGTTCCATATAGATATAGAACTGCATTTAAAATTGAGAGAGGCCATGACCTTAGTGAGTAGGAAAAGACAGTGAGGATGAGAACAAACCTCTGAATAGAGAGAAATCCTCAGCAGCAGGTTGTCAGGGGATGTTACTGATGATGCACTGGAGAAATAGGGGGTGAAAGAGGAATAAACAGCAGCCTGCTGCCTTCTCAGTTTGCTTCTGTTAGGGAGTGATCAGCCTGGCAAACAGGTGAGAACGACAGAAAAGAGGTGCTTTGATTGGGAAGGGAGAAGGGCACTGCAAACATTTGCAACAACATGTTCCTCACAAGAGGAACAGGCTTGAAGAGTCTCAGGAAGAGCAAGAATTACATTATTTTCCTGTCTTACAGCAGCTGATCTGGGAGCAAAGATTGAAAAATGGTCGGAACTTGTCTCCACCTAAAAAAATTTTTGTCCTTAATGGTAACAAAAGAATACAGGCTAAAAGCTGAGACAAGCTTAGACAAGCTGAGACAAGTGTGGGATTAGAATTTATGGGAAGAAGAATGGCAAGGAAGTACCATGAGGAAGGAATGAGGGAAGAGAGCTAAAAGTATTCATTAGCAGGTTTTTTTTTCCTTGAAACTGAGACAGTAGGATCTGGCTCTTTCAAGTCATTTAGAAGCAAGCTGTAGATCTGTTTACAAAGAATTATGGAGCTAAAGAGTTTTCCTGAAGTGGGATAGAAAATGGCTTGTGTTCCTTGGATTTTCTCCAGAAGTTTCAAGCAGCATGAAGGTAGGAGTTGAGGGTAACCTCATCTCTTTTCCTTCCCACATTCTTGGCCAGCACTGGTGCTAGAACTCTGTTCTCTACAACAGTTGCCATCTGGAAACAGCACTTTCTCTCATCAATCTGCTTTACTTCATGCAAGGTTTCCAAAGTTTTTCTTAGTCACTCGTCTTAATATCTGCCATGCATGTGGACAATGGAACCATGATCTTACTAGAATATTCTTTAGACAGACAACAGGATACCTGCAGGCAGAGTCCACTGTCTGACTTTTCTTACCACAGACAACAGTATTCAATACCAATTATTAAAATATTGCTCCCTTATGGTAATTTTGGTCTCTATAAAATGACTTTTGCATAGAAACTTTGTATCTACAAGCCCATATTGATGCAGTATAATTTTGTGTTCATTTCTGATGCTGGCTTTTTCCTTTCCCTGCCTCCAGGTTATAACTCGTAATGAACTAATGCTGGAAGAGACCAGAAACACCATCACTGTTCCAGCTTCCTTCATGCTCCGAATGTTGGCTTCGTTGAATCATATAAGAGCAGGTGAGAGACTTCTGAAGAGCTTCTCCACAACACTGGTCTATGAAATAGCAGGTGGATTGGGAAATCATCAAGACCTTCAGCTGCCCATGGCTGTACTTGGGGTTGGTGAGAAGATTCAAGGGTTGTTCAAGGTTTTCTTAATAGAAGTACTTAGGAATTGCTTCTTTGGCGTGAGACTTGCAACATCTTTGCAGCTGTTATTTTTTGTCTCAAAACAAAGAGCAACATGTATTTTTAGATGTTGAAAAATACTCTCTTCAGGAATGATCTTTGAGTGCTGTGTGATGGGAAAACTATTGGGGAGGACTGGAATGAGTTGTAAGATAAACTGACTGTGATTGTGGGCTTGGAGTTGTGTGGGGTTAAGGAGGGTGTGAAGATACAGGACTGTAGGAGGTTATTGCTGAGGCTGCTGGCAGCTGTTCCTAGGGCAGCAGGATGTCCCTCCAGTTCCCATGAGGCTGAAACTGGTGAAAAGAGGGTTGCATGGAGGAATCATCACTGGGAACTGGATGTTGGTGCTGGAGAGGTTGAATGCAGTGGATTGACCCTGAGGATGGAGGACAGTGGAGAGACATCACACACTGTGTAGGAAGCAAGGAGACGGTGTTTTGGGAGACTGGCATGGCACATGGGGCAAAAACCTAACAGACCTGTGGAGGAAGGTGAAAGTGACTGGAGATACTGAATATGGGGACTCTGGCTGAGCAGAGCAGTGGCTTGCAGTGGTGAGGTGGGAAGGAAGCTGTGCCTGGTGGCAGCTGCTGCTCCTCTCTCACCTCTGGCTGCTCTGTGAGTGCTGGGAGCCAGGAGGGTGCTGTGTGTCCAGCTCAGTGCTACACCTCCATGTGTTTCCTTCAGTTGTCATTTATCTCTTTTGAATGAAATACTAGAAGAACTGCCCAACACTTGAGTTAACAACAATTTCAGCAAAAATCTGTTACGGCTGGGTGGAGAGTTTCTTAACCTGACTGCATGTTGCTTGAGTGATTGATCTTGAGCCAGTCATGTTCCCTCACACATTTCTGTATTTGCCTTTCTCTAAATATTTACATCAAAAGGCACTTTTCCTGATGTATTGAAGTGACAGGCAGTGAAGTGACAGCCCAGTTTCTGGACTATTCAAATTTCTAACTGTAGCTATTGTAGCTTCAGCTCCCCAGCACAGCACTTCTGTCCCTTGTAGTTACCATCTCAGTTTAACGTTAGGCTTGCATTCATCTTTTCTGTGCTGACAGCCAGTCAGCAGCTACAAGGTTTTTCCTTTTGTACACAGAGTTTGCTTTCATGCCTGGAAATCCTTTAGGGCATTTCTCCTTTTCTCCTTTCTTGTGGTAAGATTTCTACCCACTCTCTGCTGTCAGTCCACACAGACTTTCTTCTACCGTAAAACCCACAGCCATTTCCCATTGTGTAATAGCCCAGGGAGACAGCATGTTATAAATATTTACCAGAAAAAGAAAACTTTGCAAGTTCTCTTTACTAAATCTGTGTTTTGCAGACCGATTGGAAGGTGACAGATCAGAAGGATCTGGCCAGGAGAACGAAAACGAAGATGAAGAGTAACCACCAGTTGTGTGTGAGCACCTGGAGGTCAATGAAATTTGTATAAGACATTAATTATATTTTTCCTTACAGAGCTTTAGTGCAATTCTGAGGTATTGCTTTTGGATAACCTAACCTTTTGGTTTTTTGAATGACTGTGTGCATGACTTGGGGAGAGTGTGCAAGTTAAAATAAGCAAAAATGTTTTTAAAATGTTTTGCCATGTATGAGGGGTGCTAGAAGATGCCAAGTGCAATATTTTCCCTAAACAGCAAATGTGAGAGCTTGGATCAATGTTTTAAAGTAACTTTCATTATAGTAAAAACGTTGGTTCAAATAAATTTCTATACCTGCTGTTTGCATGTTTGTTGCTTTCTAATTAAAAGATTTGGTTGTTTTAAGTAGTTCTGTGGTTTTTCCTTGTGCAGCCATTATCACCTTGTAACTACAACCATTTGCTGCCTTTGCAGTATTTGCATAATTTCTTACAATGTTTGTGAAGTGACAAATACAATTATTTCTTGCAGTGAGCGCTGGGGATTTTGAGACCCCTCCATCTCTTAGTTCTTGCTTTTCCACAGGAAACCCAAATGTAGGCAAAAATTCTCTCTCCCTCAGCTGTAGGGTGCCACTTCCCATTCTCTGCGCTTGGGTCTGTAATGCTGGTGAAACAGTTGTCTTTCCTGGATACATCTGTGAGTTTGCCTTCTTTGCAACAGCAGCAGATACATCTTAATTTCCACTGGATTTGGGGAACATTAATTTGAAAATTCCTGTACATTGTTTCCTAGCTGTAATTATTTGGGAAGGCTCTTCAGTCTGTTTTATGGGCTTTACCCTTCCTCCATAAATTTTCGGATGGCAATGGGTAAGAGAAAGTGAAGGAAGGAAGGTGGAGCAGTGGGAAGAGCTGTTTGCTCAGTGGCAGTTCTTGCCAAGGATGGCAGATGCTGAGAGGCTCCACTGGGAATACAGAATGCTGGGAAGAATTCTAAATCAGGGGTATGAGGGTACTGAAGCCTTCATTACCCTGTTGACATTAAAATACACATGCATCACACAAGCTTCACAAACTTTGCTTACATCAACAAAAGGAATTCCCCACACCAAATAAAAAAAGAACATTAGCACAACATTCTGATGTCCTGATTCACAGTGCAGGCAGGCTGAAGGGGCACAGGGGAGGGATATAAAGCACAGAAACAGAGAGAGAAGGGAAAATAAAACAACTGAAAGAGATAAAGAGAAATTTGTGAGGGAGGAGAAGTGGCAATTATATGGAACTCAGCTGGCAGTAATAGTGAAGATACTTGGGCAAGGGAAGAATAACATGAGGGGAGAGGAAAAGTGTGAGGAGATGGATAAGGGTGGCTGGGTGGTCTCCTTGTTTGTTTTAAAGGAGAAGTTAAAATCACTGAGGAAGAGCAAATTATTAGAAGCATTGAAAGTGATCCAGTGAAGAGAATTTGGCAAAGGAGAAAATAACTGTTGGGCAAAGAAGTTTTTGGAGGCAGAGGGTGCTGAGAAGAATGGAGACCTCAAACACTGGAGTGCAGTGAAACCCAAGAGACTTCACATCCTGAGGAGGTCGGTGCAACAGAGGATGGAGATCTGCTAAGTGTTTGAGAAAGTATCTAACACCAACAAGGGAGAGTAGAAAATGTCAAGGTAAGATGCTTGTTTGTTAAGGAAATGGAGTGAAAGTGACAGATAATATGGATCTCTGTCTTTTCTGGTGGAGTAAGTGGCTCTTCTGTGGGAGAAGGGAGCATAACTAGTTTTTTCTCATGAGATAACATTTTGGTCAAGCCTGTTTAGATCAGCAAGAAATGAAAGAATATTTTATGACTTTGTGGTGGATCTGTTTGGGAAGGGAGAAACACAGGGGTTTAGCGCTGTTCATAGCGCTGCACTGAGCAGTGTTTTTTTACCACATGCAAATTAACCTTGAATTTTTATAACAGGGGTTCTGCTCTCATTAGATTATAAGAACTATACAGGAAATACATATAAGGTATTTAGTACATAGATAAAGTAGGGTTGTCTGCTCCACTGCTGGGGCTCCTGAGCAATTTTGTGAATGAAATACAGTAACACAATATTTGATGCAGTTGGGTTCTCTGTAGATGATATTTGAGGTATTTTCTTCCAAAAATAGCTCTGGTGTTTCTACAGAAGCCTGACTCTTCTTACTTAGAAATTATTAATTTTTTGCCTTGAAAATGAATTCTTCCTCAAGTAAATATACGGAGAGGATAGCTTTTGTCTTCCCCAGAGAGGTTTACTAAATCACTGTGGATGTCTCTCTAAAAATAAAAAAGCTGCTTTTGCCACTTTTGCTTTAGTTACAGGAATTGCCAGCAAAGATCCTGCCAAATGCAATAATCTTGTCTTTTTTTTCCAGAGTTCCCCAACAGGCACATTATTCCCAAAGTGTCTCTTATTTATTCAAAGGCTAAATATTAGCTTTAATTCCTGATGCGTAGCTGCGGGTTTACTCATTAAAAGGAGGATTGAATCTCACTAAGAGAAATAGTTTAATATCTAGAAGATTTTTCAAACTTTGCTGAAGCTTTTTGAGCAGTTTTTCTACAACTAGGATAATCCATAGTGTTTGGGTTGTTTTTTTTAATTAACATTTATGTGATGGGTTAAATCTCAGTTCCTAGAACCATACACTAATAGGAGCTGTCGGCAGAAGGGGGGATGCTGGTAATTCTAGAGTTTGTAGCAGCCAAAGGATATCTGAAAATGTTATTCAAATGTGCACAGAAGTTAATCGAAGTAATGAGCCACCCCAAGGCCTCCCAAGTTCAGCTGCCAATCTTGTGCTCAGGGTCCGGTTCCAGCCTGGGGCTCGGAGGTGGGCAGTGCTGCCGGAGCTCCCTCTAGTGCCCCGTTCCTGCTGCGCTGGTACAAGCGTGTCCCGTGTGCACCCGCAGGATGCAAAAATCCGGGATGGGGACGGCGCCCTGGCTCAGTTCCTGCCATGGTGACACCGTACTGGAGACCACCATCCTTCCTTCGCAGCGAGCCGGTGGGAGGGAAAGACCAACAAGCTACAGACCTCAATGCTCCTGTTGAGCATCAAATGACCAGATGATTTAGCTGGATGTTTAAAGAGATATCCAAAATGTTTATTTTCTAATAATATCCCAAATTTGATGGACAGGATGGTGATAAGGATACAGGGAACACCTTCTCCTGCTGTGTGGACTGAGGATTGCGCGTGCGCTTGAGCACTGTCGGTGCTTGTGTGCTGGGAAGAGCGAGGTTCAGGTGTCACTTTTGTGAAGGATATTTTTGAGGAAGAAATTGCAGAAGTAAATGTTCAATAGGGGTTTCACTGGCCTTGCACCAACAAGATAACCACTGAGTATGTGTGCTTGTGTGCAAGGGATGGAAATGTTCAGAGGGGCTGCCTGGGAGAGCTGAGTGCTCATTCTACAAAGCCACTTCTTTTTGGAAAGATCCCACTGAGCCAGGCTCAGTCTCTGAGGCTCAGGCTGTCACAAAGAATCCTTGGGAATAGTCCTGTTCTGTGGGCAGAGCTGGCAGCACTGTTGAAAAATGAGGTACAGTTAGCAGCAGTTGGGTCCCAGCCCATATTCCTCCTGATGCAGTCACACACAGACAAGAGGCCAACTCCAAAAGCCTCAGCTGAAGGACAGGGAATGAGAGGCACAAGACACAAGAGGCACGTGTGAGGTCACTGCTCTGCCCAAACACAGACTGAACGAGTCTTTGAAGTGTGGGGTGAAATAAATTTTAAGCTATTTCCATGGCTTAAAACACGCACAAATACCTTTATCTGTGTAAGCATCCAGTTTGTCTTAGTGACATTCTCTACTGGTGAGCCTGAGTTATTGAAGGTAATAGAGATTTATTTTCCTTAGGTTTAAATGTTTCTTTTGTTATTTGCATTTGCTTTGTTCTTTTGATGAAAAGGCACCATCCACCTTCTCAGTGCCTTTTAAGAACTTTCTGTCAATGCTCCCCTCTAGATTAATTTCCCTTTACTGACAGAGCAAACTGAAGTTCAAAAAACAACTCCTACTAAAACGCACAGCATGGTGTTTTGATAGGAAAAATAGGGATATGCTACTCTTTAAAGCAAGCTCCTTTCTTTCTGATTATGACTCCGCCATATTACCATGCTGCCTTTTTTTTTTGCAGGAGGTTGGCTGTACGCTAGTATAATCCATGGAATTTGGCAGATTCACTATCCAAATAAGAACTGATGGCTACTAATTTAGGAAAATCTCACTTAAATGGAAAACCCTCTAAATAGAATTTGTTAATGGGCTTTGTAACTAATTGGAAAACAAATCCCAGGGGATCTGCAGCTGTTCTCAAATAGCACTGCAGTTCTTCTCCTTCCCCTCTGCAGGATGACTCCATGCTCAGACCCTGTTCCCAATATTTTCTCCTTCCTCACCTCACTTCTAAAGAAATTTGGTTAAAAACTACATACTTTTAAAACAAACCTGTTTTAGTTAAGTCATCTAAAGGAACAGTAATTAACACAAGGTGCTTTTAATGGTGGGTTGAATGTGACTTTTGCCAAGTTGCAAGATGGGGTTGTTATTCCTCAGAGAGTGATGACCATTCAGTATTATGTGCAAGGTGAGTTGAGGCTCTCACTTCAATTCTTGCTGATTTAATGTTGTCATAGTTGTCAGTAGAGAGCTCTGAGGATGCCCATTCAGGACTTTGTTCATGGTGGAAAGTGTTTGGGGCTGTTTCCTGTCTAATTCCATGAGCATTCAAAGGGGAGATTCTGTGCTTTTAAATAATTTGTGGTTATTTTACCCAGGATTACAAAGAGCAAGGAAGGGTTCTGTAAGTCTTTCAATGAACATGGCTTTAAAAATAGTGTTAGGCACTGTGGCAAAACCATTTGGCTTGGATGTTGGTTGCACTACAGAAGCTTTCCAGGCACAAGGATGTAACATGTAAGACCCACTTCAAAATTCTGATTTTTTCTCAAGTGAATTTTTTTCCTTTTAAAATATAATTATATTGTGCACCTGCTACCATTTCATGTAAAGGCTGTGCAATGAGTACATTGAAGAGGAGGATTCTCTCTGTGGCAGGAGCTCTTGCTCAGCCCAAGTGCAGGGAGACTGGCACACCCCCAGAATTACAGTCAGCACCTCCATCAGCACCCTCTCCCCGTGGCAGGAACAATTCCCAGCCCCTCACTCCCTCACAATCACGCTGTGTGTGCCTGCTCTGGCAGCTCCCTGGGGCCATGGGTGCCACCAAGGGTGACAGTCACACACTTTCCCCCACCGCGCTGAAAATCCATGTGATGGCTCAGAAACTCTGCTTCATTCACACCACTTGGATTTCACATCACCACGCTGAATGGATTTGATTGCAGTCTGGAGGCTCTAAATTTGGACTGTTACATACTCTTATAGAGGAGAGCTGGGCAAGAGATACAGAAATGAGAAACTGAATGAGCTTCATAATTTCACTTCTCTCCCTGCTTCTCATGCTGTCTTTCCCCTCTGTTTGCTGGCATTCTGTCAAGCAGTTTGGAGTAGTGACTCAAAGGTGTAAGAGAGTGAACCCAAGATGAAGTTTTGGACTGTCAGTGGACAGACAGAGTATACACGAGGAGCAGGAGAAAGGTCTGTACTTCCCTCTGCATATTCATTCCCTGGGAAGCAGAAAGCAGCTGAAAGTAAAGAAGGTAAGGATAAATGAAAAGACAAGACCGAGGGAAGGGGGAAATTTTCAATGCAGCAGTGATATTTTGGTTCACTGAAAGAGAGTCTAAAAGCAGAGGCATGTTATAGAGAAGACTGAAGTGCAGCTGGGCTGCAGGGAAATGCTCCAATGCCAGGTGCCTGCATTACCCCCAATGCAGGGGGTATCCTGCATTAAAACTTGTCAGAGTGATGTGACCTCCTGAGTTGCTGGATAATGGCCACGTGACATGGCTATAACAAAGTATTTCCAAGTTGCAGAGCTAGGCAGGATAACAAACTGCTGTGCTGTACATCTAGAAGAGAAACAGGCTCTTCTCCTTTCCATGAGAAGGTAGCTGGTGTCTCAGTGAAACTGCAGGCTGAAAAATGTGGGACATCCACCAGGATATATTACTGAAGAAAGAGTAGACAGGAAACTGAGGCTGGGAATCTCTTCTGCCTAGCAGCAGAGCCCCAGATTTGTGCCCACCAGGGTTTTGAGCTGTATCACCAAGTTTTCTGGCAGCCAGAGAGCAAATGGGATGCTCAACCATTGAGACATGAGGCTCTGAGTCAAATGTTGCCATGCTCCTCTGACAGTGCTCAGCTATCGCCTCAGGGATGACGTAAGTGGTGATCATATTTAGCTTTTACACAGTTCAGCTTTAAAATGGTGTTAGAGCCAGTTTACAGAGAGAGACACCAACATCAAAACTCCTCTTCAAAAGATTGAGAAATTGGGCATGAATGAGAAAACAATTTGCCTATCATCCCTTATCAGCCTAATAATAAAAGCAGGGTTTGGAGCCTTTAACATTTCTGAGGTGAGCCCTCTTCCACCAACCTTTTAAAAATAGGAGGTGACTTAGTCTGTAACAAATTCCTCCACACTGGCAGCTTCACATTAACCTCTTGAGGAGAGGAGGGAGCACATGTGTTTCCTGGTAAACCATTAGTGGCATTGCTGCTGCACTGCTTGGTGAGCTGTGCGAGAGCAAAACTGAGTGTTTCTGGGGCTTTCTCAAAATAGTAAACAGGCTGGTACAACAAATGGAATTGTCACTGATACGGGAGTAACAGCTCTGAACGGGGTGGGTTTGTGCAGGTGTGACCTGTGCTCTTTAATCACCTTAGGTCTTACAATAAAGACCATAAAATAGACCTTTAGTGATTTAGCTGTATCCTGACAGAAGCGGAGTTGTAGCAGGATCGGCATCTTCCAGTCAGTCCCTCAGTTGCCATGGTAACTCCCTAGGATGCGGTGCACTTCAGAAAAATGCAACTTCTGGGCTAAACTGTGGGCTGGAGGGTGGCAGATGGATGGGATTCAGCTGCCTCAGAGGGTGGTACTCCACAGCCAGACATTCAGATTTAGGAATCTACCCAAGTGGTCCATTTGGCACATCAGAAGCAAAATTTATTTTAAACCATCAATTTGTTCCCAGATTTGCTTACTGAGCCACGAAACATGCAGAGCTAGATGAATTCCCATGTAATCCAAGCCTGCCTGAAAGCCTCGTGGATTGCCCTGAGCAAGGGACTTGATGAAGCCATGGCCCCTTCTCATGAGCAGCCAGCAGAGCCAAGGAGGGCTTCCCATTTTGCTGGGGGAAGTTAAGCTGTCTGGCAGCCTGACACACACCCAGAGCCAAGGACTTGGGATCCAAACGCAGCTGCGAGCTGGAATTGATGTTGTTGGAGTCACTGCACCCCTCTCAAAACACAGGCAGCATATTTCCTTACAGAAATGTTTTGAAAACTAAATGTCCTTATAATTTTCTGTTCACAAAACAATTTGAAATGAAAAAAGGAGAGAAGAAACATCCTGTTCCAACATGGCACAGGACCACGTTTGAACAAGAACATTTCTTGTAAGGGTTTGTCAGCCAGCTGGAGTGCACATGGCCTGAGGATCTGGGAACCTCCTGGATCTAAGAGCAGAAATCAGGAGAAAAACAAACAAACCAGCCAACCAACAAAAATAACCAGCACCACAGGTGTAGGAGAAGTCAACTCGGTTTTAAACAACTACTGCTGTGGGTTGGGGGGTTTTGTGAAACACATTTATTGTGGCTCCTTTATACCATGTGCAGTGGTAAGTCCGCCATAATAGTTGTGTTGTTATATTAAATTAATTTTCCACTATTGTTTTCAGAAACATGATATGCTTTGGTATCCATGAACAACTTGTGTATGCCACTTTTCCTGCACTGCTCAGCTATCCTGTTGCTTTCTACATGCAGCATTGTGTAAAGTCTCCCTGGTTTGCTGGTGTCTCAGGTGGAGTTCATTGGATAACAGATTCGTCATCATTCCAAGGTAAAGAATTCATATCTGAATATACTTTTGATGAACTAACTAGATTATGAACAATGCACTCCACACTTTCAAAAATGTAAATAAATTTTAGGCTGAGCAAACAAACATTCATTTATTGCAGACAGATATTTCAGTTCTTACTCATATTTTCATCTTCTAAGGAGGAGGAGGAAGCAAAAACTTTTCCCATGCCTTTTTTTTTCCTTCTGCAGAGAAATTTGACATTTCTAATTAGGACAGAGCAAAGGGAAATGAAAATCTATTTCAAGAGATGATTCTTCCTGTAAACAGTGCCTGGGCACTTCTGCCTCATCTCATTGCATTTGGGCTGTCAGATGAGCACAATAAATAACGCGTCCTCTAACCTCCGTTTTGTTCTTTTTTTCTGTTGAAATAATTGTCAGTTCTAGTCTTTGCCCGCATGTCACTGAAAGAGTTCCTAAATGACAAGTATGTGAGAGCCTTGGTTTAGCTTGAGATAATTTTAGCTTCTCTTTTCTGACAAAAATTGCATGGGCTAAATTTGGACACTATTTTCTTGCAGAAATACTATTTTGTTTATCTTTTGTTTAAGTTGTTCAACATTTATTTACTTATAGTATTAAGTAAATAAGTTAAGCTCCATTTATTTACTTAAAAGTATTTATTAAAGAGAGACAATCAGTGTAGGGTTTTTTTTTTAACCACAGTATCTACTCTGCCAAGGAACATAATAAATGTTAGCAATTTCTAATACATTTTCCTGGCTTTACAAGAACATTAAAACCCCATCAGATTCACTTGCTGAAAAATGTAGACTATGAAGAAGTTAATTCACTCGTCGGGGAAAAAAAAATCGTTTTTGTTTACTTGGAGAAAACTGTAATTAATTTCAGAAATCTTTGAGTTGGCTCCTCTTCCTTATATTCCACATGCAGTAGATGGATGAACACTGGAATCCTATCAGCAGCTTCCACCAGCGTCCTCTGGATTTACCAAGTTGTACCTGAAATTTCTCATCTCTGAACTGGCTTTTCAAGAGTGCTAGCTCCAAAATGGCACAACCAGGGAGGTCCCTTTGCTAATGGACAAAGCAGAGAGAACACAGGAAAGGGCAGGGAAGGGAAGAATTAAAAGCAGCCCTTCCTCCAGGTGAGTGAACAAAAATGACCCCATAATGGCAGCAGCATAGGGAGGCTTCTCATTTGTCTACATAATTCACTGTGCATCACTTTGAGCTCTGCCATTGTGAACACCACCTGGTCTTGTTATGGCAAAAAAAAAATGCAGTTACCAGCTGAGAGATGCACTGACTTTAAAGGTTGTGGGTTTTGAGCTGGAAGGGACGGTGGGTTCGGGATGGTCCATTTGTTCTGGGCTCCATTTCATCTGTTTGTGCAGTACAACCTGAAACATCCAGGATAAATGTGCCAGGCTTTTTTCATTTATCAACATCCTTGCTTGAGGGATGAGCACAGGGATCTTGTGCAGCTGAATCTGCAGATTCATTAATCTGCATTGAGTGTGTAGTAATCAAATTCTAGGCCTTTTTTACAGATTAATGTTCACTCCTATAACCAATATATGCATTAAAGGGAGTTCTTAAAAACCAGCAGTTGAAATGAGGAATCAGTATTTCCAAGAAAAGTGAAGAACACACCTGATTTCTTATTATGTAACACAGAGGGGAAAAAACCCCAAAAATACACCACTCACTGTTTGCATGAGATAAGCTTTTTTGCTCAGTTCCACTTGAGAGATCATCAGCAGTATTTTTCTAGCCAGTGGGAAATTATGCAGCTTGATGTTTTTGCTAAACTGCCAGCTTTTAAAGGCACAGGATTGAAATCCCACACCAAATCAAAACAAGTTTGGATCACCAATAATAATTTTGGTTATTTTTGTGAGTATGACTTGTTCATATCTTGGGGCTAGTAGGAGACGTGCTACTCTCTCGCATAAAAGCATCACTTGCCCTTATGCTCAGGGTACAGCATTTCACTAAATCACTGAGAAACTGCATGTTTCTTTTTTATTTTTAATAATCTGTAACTTCTATTTGCTACACAATGATTTGCATATATATAATGATCTACCTTCAAGTAAGATAAACTCCTAGATACCATTTTCTCACATACTTCTACATTGATTGAAACTTCTCCCTCAGCACCAAACAGACTTGAATTGTAATCTAAAAGGGGGATTATACTTATCAGTCCATATTTTTATCTGTAAAGATGAATAATGGTGGCATCTTTCTACTAGGATGTTTGTAATAGCTGAATTCAGGGTTGTTTTTCCTCTTATTCATGGGATGAGCCTTGTTGGTTCTTTCTGCTGTAAAATGTTTACGGTACAGCATGCCTGTGCATTGTTTCTGGCCTATTAAACACTGTCTACACAGAAAAGTCACTATTAAATATCTGTACTGATCTTCACCAAGACATTCATGTGATGCAAGAAATTCAGCAGAGATACGTTGATGTCAGCTGAACTCCTAATCCATTTTGGCTGTTGGCCTCTTGCTGTTGTACCATCAGCTTGGGGCCATGGTAGTAGCAGAGGAAGCAGTAAGTGGCAGACTGGTGTCCAAATTTAGTCTCCTAATGATTGCTTCTTGAAGAAAAAAACCAACAAGACCCCCAACAAAACCTGTGGAAACAACAATGGCTAATTTGAGTTATTGTTTCATGTTCCTTTCTTAGGACTTTCTTTATCCACTCCCAAGCAGAGTTGATGCATTTTCTTTCACAGGGTTAAACTTCAGTCAGAAGGCATTTCAGCCCTTATCTTTGGTGTCCTCATTCCCCTTGGTGAACAGAAATGTTTCTTCTCACTTTCTTTTGCTGTTTTTGCAGTAGCTGCAAAGCCAAGACTTGCTGAGTGAAGACAATTTCCAGGTCTGGTCTTTGATCAGACCCTCTGGAGCAACCCCGCTACTGCCATCTGAGGTAACTCCTGTGGCATGAAACATGGTCAGTGGAGCACCAAAAAATTACTTGGGTGGAACCACTTGTGATTTGTTTCCCTTTCTCCTTCTAGTTTCCTGTGTCTTGAAAGGAATGCTTGAAGAGATGTTAGTGTTTTCCTAGCTAGGGTATCAGTTTAAAGGATTTTAAAGCTTGAAGGTGCCAGGATAATCCTCCTGCTCCAGGCCACAGAATTTCTCTTCAGTTTTTAGCCACTGGATCTTGCATTCATTTTTCTCTCAGATATAGACCCATGATGAATGAGAAGTCATCTCTGTGCTGGAATGGTCTCTGCAATATTTGAATGGGTTTTTGTTCTTCCAACACCTTATGAAGGGGAGAAGTTGGTACTCTGAAGTTGGATGTGAGACCCAGTGACGATGGCCATGAATTGGCACACCAATGCAATCACCTTCCTATTTCCAAGGAGTAAAGGATCAACGCTAGATTTTTATAGACAATTAGCTTTTAGAATTGCTCTGTCATTACTTGGATTGGATAATGCATGTTTTCTTGGGACAGCTGTAATAAGGTTTCAGAAGAAATGGAATGAGACAATGCAATTATCACCCATGATTACTCCTTTTGTTCCTGTCTTAGCTCTTGGTGGGGGAGGGTTTCTTGTTTAGTGTTTCATAAATTATTTCCTGTTGTAATGGTTTTGATTCATTATATGAATCAAAGTGGTGGAGATGTCAGCAAAAAATAATTGTATTCCTAAAATGATATATCAAACACAGAGGACAGCTAATATGAAATGTATTGTGAGAGCCAAAGCTGGTACACCCTGATAGGTAAGGAAATGCACACTCAAAAATAATAATTATGTACTGAAGGATAAAGAGGAAGACCACGTTCACAGCAGGAGAAAAGCAAGATGAAGCACACGTTGGGTTTACAGATATGTACACATAATGCCTTTGCATTTTATGCATGGTGCTCTTGGGAGACTCTTCAGTGCCTGCAGCATTTGATTCCAGCTTTCAGCAACTGTACTCTCAGATATCAAGAGTTTTACAAATTCTGCCAAAAAGTTGGAAAATGGAAAATCTGTGGTCATGGCTGGCCAGTGAGAAAAGGTACCAGATCACACCATGACTTCTCAAGCTACTGCCAAAATCAGCTACATCAAGAACAGGATTTTCTAAGCCTGTTCAATGTCTCTGAGCCAGCTGGTCACCTCCCCATCTTTGCTTTCAGTAAAATGGGTCCCCAGAGGCAACACACAGCTCTTTCAGTATCACTAATGTTTTCTCCAGGAAAAATATTTTCATTCTCAAAAAATCCCAATGGACTTTATTTATAATTTACAGAAATATTTTAACCTAAAATTTTTATAATTATTGGTTTCAAAATGATATCCCTAGTGTGGCTTGTTGTAGCTCCTAATAAATACTGTTTTCTGGAGACTTATAAGCCTCATTTCTCTCCAGATGATTGAAGCTAGCAAGAGCTCATAAACCGTAGGAAAGTAGACCTGAAGAACATTTAATAATTCAAATCACCTTCTTCAAGAACAATTAGTGAAGAAAATATTTTTTCTTGTTAGAAGCTTGCAAAGATACTGAACAGCTTTGAATGAACTGGCAGCCAACTATGAGTTGGCTGTGCAATAGGAAAAAGTAAACAGAGGAGAAAGAAAAACATATCCAGTTAAAACTACTTGGATCTGCTAACTACTGACAGGGCAAGAGCACTTAAAAAAACCCCCCAAAACCAACAAAACAATACATTAAAGCAGCTTTTTCAAATTATGTTAGTCCTTCCAAACCAAACACTGGGAAAAGTCAGGTGGTTGTTTAGCTTATTCTGATTTTTAATTTAAAGGGAAAAACTGATCCCCAGCATCTCTGTCTAGAAGATGTGAAACATGAAGGAATGTCAAGATCATGATTATCTAGCCTTTTACTCCTGTTTGTTTGTTAAGTAGACAGCAAATTCTGTGTTATACTGAGCTTCTGAGACAGTGAAACTGAAAATATGCTGTCCAGATTAAATCTGGGTAAAAGTAACACTTTGTGATTAACTTGGTAATAAACAAGGTTTATTCCATTGCATTTAGTGTGATTCAATATAATGTACTTTAGTATTTAATGTAATTAACGACTTTTAAAAAAGAAACCTGTCTTGGTTAAAAAAGAACTGCAAAAAAATTGAAAACTTTAGTGCAAATGGAATAAAACTTTCTGTGACCTTATTTTAATATAGCATCTTACCTACCAATGCACTTCATATAATACAACCCTCAAATTTGGAAATCTTCTCTGTCTTTGCCTAAACAAGGAGAAATCAATTAAGTTTTTGATGATTTTGGGGACTTAAATTTGGAAGAAAGATGGGGCTTGAGAGAGTGGGAGCTGGGAAAGAGGCATACAGGGTTGTGTAAAGAAAGTCTGGGCGAGAGAGAAAGGAGTGCACAAGGGCTGTGCCTCTTTGAGAGGGAAGCTGTGGGGTTAAGAATAAGGCAGAAGGAATGCAAATGTATTTTTAGTCGAAATTAGAGCCACCTTTCTAAGTCTATGGCCAAATTATCCAGGCTCCTCTTACGTGAGGCACCAACTATCCTGGGGACTTAACCCCATGGTGACAAATGAGCTCATGAACCAGTTAAAAAGCACTGTCATAAATTGTTGAATTTCAGGGTTGTACATGCAGGAGTTTTCTCCTGGTTTTACTATCTCCAGAAAAGTCACCAAAACTTGCAAAGATAATAGTAAAACAGCATGTTATTTCTAGATTTCCCGAACCAAGGAGCTGCACAGGAATATTGAGATTTCTGTGGGCTGGGAATGTCAGCTGGGAGCAGGGGAGCCACTCAGATGTGACGCTGGGGAGCTATTTTGAGCTCCAAGAAGCTGATAGCTGCACAGCGAGTGGCAAGGAATTTGCAGGGTGGCTGTGGGTGAGAATTCCCGTGTGTGTGGAGCAGGCAGAATATTGCTGAGCTGATTGCAAACAGAATTTTGAACAAGTTACAGTCCCTTCAGAAGAAAGGACAGACTAAAATCACTGGTAGAGCTGGGGACTTTGGGGTTTTTTTACCTCTGTGGGATTAGAGGATTTATGGCTCCGTAGGGGGTGAGGAGACAGAACCTTGCTGGGCATGGCTCCTCTTCTAACTCTAAATCAAAGGACTTTTTCAACCTTAGTTTGCAGGAGCTCAGCCCATTACCTCTGAGAAAATCTGATTGTTCTCTGGTCTACATTCAGACAGTGCAAACTTTGTTCTTTCTCCTTGTGGTCCACACAAGTACCCCTCATTTTAGTCCAAGCTACTGACTTGACTTTAACACTGGATTCCTGCTATCTGCAGAAATAGCAGCTATATCCCTTGTGGTTCAAAAAGTGACAAGGCAGTTAATGAAACAGTTGAGCAAGTTTTACAGGCCTCCCAAAGCCAAATGATTTCAGACTATATTCCACTCATACTGCAGGCAGCTTGGGCTAATTAGTAGGTATTTTGGTAGTCTGCTCACCTTCATAGTTTCTAGATCCTACTAGGTAAGAGTATCCAGGCTATGTTAATAATACCTTTTAAAACCCTCTTAAGATACAGGTTTGGCTGAAGAGCTGAACATCAGGAATGGCTGTTCTTCTTCCCTTACTGCAGGTTTGCAGCTAGACACTCATTCTGTCATGGAACAGTTAATGGCTATAAATGATCTCAGAAAATGTGAGAAGCAAGTAGGAACACCGACACTGAAAAAACAATCAGGAAGTTGCAAAACTTGAAAATTTAAAGTTGTAAAGTAAATAGGATAAAAAGAGTGTAATCATTGACAGCCAGGGAAGCAAATACTCATGAAAGTGGCAGAACAATCAGGTAAGACAGCACCAGAAATGTCTCCTTTCACTTAGCAGTCACTGTTAAAGGATGCTGCAGGAAAACCAGGACACGAACTGTCAGAGAAGACAACGTCCCATGAACTTGCCTGAGACCCACAGAGACAGCCTGAGGAGACATGATCGATTTTGTTGTCATGGAGTCACCAGCTAATTTATTGAAAATCACAAAGGTAGAGTGTGTGGAAGGGCAATTTTTCGAAGATTAGAAAAATAGAGCACTTGCAAGCAAAGAAAATGAAGCCATTTAAAACCATGGAGAGAACACCAGGAAATGGAAAGGTAGGGGGACAGTTTAAGTGCAAAATGGATTACCTTCCCCTAAGGTGCTGCAAAGACCAAGCTCTTAGCACAACTGACATCTTTGTAGAAAACTGAATCTTCTGAAAGCTGGGAACAACATCTACCAGATCACAAATTACTAGAAAATAACTGCTTTACTGGGTTTCAAGAACAACTAACAAACCTCTCATGTATAGACAGTGGGATGGCCAGACTGTGAGATACTGGAACCTCCATCTGCTCTTCACAATAAAGAAAAATAAACACCTGTGGTTTTCCTTAGAGGGAGTAGAAATTCTGCCTCCTTTTCATGGTGATGCTGCAGCATAAGACCAGCCATTGATCAAGTAAGAGCTACCATGACTCATTTCAGGAATTAAGTACAGCTTAAAAAACAAACACTATCACCAAGAGAGCTTGTACCAAGGATACACTCCAAAGTGAACCTCTCATTCTGTGATATTCTCCAGATTTTTATGTTACAGCTGTCCCTTTCATCCTCTTTTCTCTGAGAAGCACTTCTTTACCTCTTTTGCTTGTGACACAGAATTTTTTTGTGTTATGGTCTTGTGGACATCCAAACTCGCCAGTAAGTAACCTGGACATTAAAAGCACATTTATATAGGGACTTTACTCTTTTAAACAAGAAAGACAGAGATAAAACTGAAGCATTACCCTTAAGCTTAATTTCCCTCACTGCAACTAAGAATAATGGTACAAAGAGGATACAAGGTCTTAATTGCAGAGGTTTAACAGGCCTTTCATAGTTTAACAGAGGCGCAGTAGCAGAGATGCCAGACTTTGGCTGTTCCTCTCACCAACTTTTCCTTCACTGAAAGGCACATCTTCCTGTCTAGAGTGAGTGGTGCTTCTGTGGCTGCTGAGGGGTTATGTTACTTCCAGGGAATGATCCTTCACAGCCTAAGGGTGCTGCTCCGTGTCTCACACCTGCCTGGCCTGAGTCTTGTCCCTCCTCCCTGCCTGCCTGGGAGCTGCCTGCTCCTTGACTGCAGAAATGAAGTAGGAGTGAAGGGCAGCGATGCCTCCCGTGGCTTTTCAAACACTCAGAACCATTGGTAGCCTGTGCAAATAAAACACCTGACAGAAGCATGCGGCCAGCAAGGAGCAACTGCCAGGAAGGATGGACAGACAGGAAGGAAGGAAGGAAGGAAGGATAGATAAACTTCTATCATCAAAGCAGGGAATTCAAATGTTCTCAAAAGTGATCTCTGCAAAATAGCTGCCAATTCCAATTGTAGTGTTTCTCTCCCTTTCAAATTCTGCCTCTCCTAGCCCCATTCAGTCTAACTGTTGCAGGTACAAGCAGACACGGATGCAGTTTCTCCATCCTCTTGTACCCTGCATTTGAGCTGGTGATCTCTGTTCCACCATTCTGTGATGTTGGCTCATCACTTCCGACTGCCTGCTGTCCAGATGCAGAGTATGCCTGTCATCCCCCTCCTGGGAGTTTTGTCCAAGCATCCTGGCTTTTCTGAGCCTTGGTGGGTTGACTATAGCATTTATTTTACGAATAGTAATGGTCTTGGGTGGGACTAGGAGAGAGAACTGCTAAGATTCAAGCATTCAAGCAAGAGTTGAATGGCAGCTTTGTATCAGCAAGTCTGGTCACAGGATTGTCCCAGAGACTCCTGCAAGGTTCTGAGGAGGAGGAGATGATGCTGGAGCAAGTGGTCTTGGGTACCCCCAGCCTACAGGGAAAGACATGTAGATCCAAGCAACATCCAGCATCAAAATTCCACTCCAAATCAAAAACAGAATGGGTCTTTTAACTGATTTGTAATCAGTGCAATTCCTACAGAGACAACAAAAACACCCCTGGCTTTTCACCCACACTTCAACCTCCTGAAACCCGCTGGAACTGAAAGCTTGCAGTGGAAGTTTAAGAGCTGTTTTGGCGTGTTTGCAAGACCATGGAGTCTGAAGAATTCCAGGGAACCGTGCCCCAGACTTCTCAATTCTCATTAGATGTGCTGTGCTATTAACTGGCAGGCAATCTCATGAAGTTGGTAGAGTAATTGTGTCTTGGTTGCAGGCCAGACTAAATTTAGGAAAAAATTCTGAATGAAAGACTCCTCCATTTATCAGGAGAACCATCAGAAGTTCAGCTTCTGAGAGACATTTTTCCTGATCAGCCTTCACAGCTGAACTATCTGTGGTAGAACACCACTTTCTTTTCTTTTCTCTTTTTTTTTTTATTAATCCCTACAGCCAAGTAACTTTAGAAAAGGTGTTGTTATTTTGATGGGTGTTTATTTAACAACTCATTTCATGGTAGAAACCCTTTAATATCAGAAACTTGTGAGAACAGCCTCTTCCATCAGCCCAGTTCAGTCTCCAGAAAGGCTTTTCCTTTTGATGAAAATTGTATTTTCTGTTTTTGATCTTGATCTGCTGCTGGTCCTTGACTGAAGTCTTTTGAAACTTACCTGGGTTAAAAAGACTAATTTTTATCATGACTTTTAAGACAAAGGGGCTTTGAGGACATGAAGAAAATCGCTTTCCTTCTTGTACTCCAATAAAAACTGTGAGCCATTGCGTTTTATCTCTAAAATTCAGTACTAAAGAAAATAGGAAGTGAGTTTGGCCTGGAATACTTGACTCTACTGGGCATACGTATGTCCCTATTTAGTCCAAGTGTGTTTGCATTTGTTCTCTTCCCTTTCTCTTTACAGTCTGTTACTCAATCCACTGGGCTAAAGTGGAATTTTACATCAGCTGTGAAAGTGGCCAAAACGCTGTTTTTGCTCTTTTAGAATGTTTTAAAGTCTCCCACCATCACCAGAAAGGGTAAAATGGACTTTTGACAATCCCTTGTTTCTCCTCTGCGTTTTTTTACATGAATAACAACTACTCTCTCTTCATATTAAAAAAAAAAAAAAGAAAAAAAGAAAATGTGTTTTGTTTTGACACTAAGTGTGTAAAACATCTGGAGATGATTCATGAACTTTTACTTCGGCATGACTATTGTTGCATCCTGACCTATACTGCCTATTTTAATTTGAATTCTCTTACCTGTGTGGTACAAATCATCCCTTTGTCTTGTGTAAGATCTTAGAAAAACTAGGATATTCCAGTGTAATGAAAATGCATTATTTTCAGTGATGACAAGGCCAGTAATAACACCCCCCCACCTAATCCTTTTCATCCTTTTCTATACTTGGTAGGGCTTGCTGAGAGTTACAGCCTCTACTTGAGTAGCTCTGTTCTGGGCAGGAGAAGATGAAAGTGAGAAATTGTCTTGTAAAAACACATGTCCCTGAGAGAAAATTTAAGGCAAAGAGGATGTTCAAAGTGTAAACAAAAGTGTGAATCATTGTGAGTGGATGTAAAGCTTCATGACTGCTTTTTACTTCAATTTGCATAGCTGCACTTTCAGGCTGACTTTAGGTGATGAAGTACAATCTTTCTAAACCCTGTATTTTCCTCCTATAGATAAGGCTTCGTATCAGAGCATTGGTGATCTAAAGTTTAGTAAGGAAAAGAATTTAGCAGCACTGATATAGCTGCCTACCTCATTCCTGCTGTAGTAGTAATGTTTGTGTTAATATATGGGTTTTTTACACTGGCTTTATACAGACTGGAGTTAAGATCCTGCAGGATCAGGGAACTGACAACAGAAGGGCTGGAAATTCTATGGACACCAAGCATGATGTTTGCCCAGCTCTCAACTACAAATACCCTAAAACCCACAAATTATGTATGTTCACTTAATGCTGCAGGAGAGAAAGTAGCTTTTCAAACAGGTTTCCTTACCCAATGCTGAAAGCCCTGCAGGCTGCCCAGGGTTTAATAATTGACTCCGTCTCTCTGTTGCATTGAATCGTGATATGCTGGACTCTCTACACTTTTCTCTATTGCTGAACACCTTGATCTGCAGCCTGAAAAACAAAGAGGGAGCAGCAGCATTGTGAAAAGCAGAAAAGAGATAAATGATTTTTTTTTTTTTTCAGTGAGACAATCATTCCCTGACATTTCACAAATTGCAAAATGGAGCCCTGAGCTTCTTGCCTCTTGCTCAGAGCTCCCGGGGTGCAGCAGGATGAGACTCACATGATGCAAATGGGGATGGCTCTCACCACACGTATTTTCAGTGTGATCTTTTTTACAAACACCTATGAATAAAACCCCTCGTTGTCACCACTGGTGAGAGGCACCCACACCCCCAGTAATCCATCAGCACATGTCAGTGGGGTGTGTTTGTGAGACGCCGGTGGAGCTGGGAGTCGAGGGGTGTGGATTGAGGCTGCTGACCTTAACTCTGGGTGTGTTGGAGACTCTGCCTGCTCTGGGGCTGGGAGATATCTCCTGCTGATCAAGTGAGTTACGCAGTGGTGTGTGCATTGATAACAGCTGCACGTTGTTCTCCGTGTGCTGAGTGAAGCTCCTTCGTTACAGGAAAAAAAAAATCCACTTCAGAAATACTGGAGAGGTTTCTTAGAATCCCTGAGCCTATAAAACCCAGGGCTTTGCTACAGGTTTTAATCAACTCAGTGTTTATTCAAAAAGAGGCATAAAGCCAGTGCCCCTAAAAATTAGCCTCATTTTTGACTAGGACCCAAGGTCAAGTCTCCGTTAGCTCATACTTCTGGAAATGTCTCAGCCAGAGTTTGCACGTACATTCCTCCATCAAAACAGTATTAATCACACTCCTGCCATCTCGGGGTGCTGGAGTAGCTCTGCATTTCCCAAGCTTTTTTTTTTTTTTTTTTCTTCTTCATATTCTCCAAGTCCACACACTATGGTGACTGCCACAGGAATACCTAGCAAATTTACCATCTTCCTTCTGAACACTGTAGGTCTAGAACAGGCTGTAATTTAATAGCTGGCAGACCCACACTGCCTGTAAAACAAAACTTTGTTTACTCTTGTTTTTTTTACTCTTGTTTTTTTACTCTTACTTTTCCACTCTGTTGGAAAATCTTAGACGTGACATCTCAGGACTAACAAAGTAGGAGGCAAGCAAAATAGCATTTCTTATCTGAAGAATTTTCACACCTGACAACTTTTGAAGTTTGGGGGCAAAATGCCTGCTGTGTTGGCCCTCGCCAACATAGTCGCTAGGAATGCCTTGTGCTAAGGCGATCAGATTAAAAGTGAAAAAAAGGACGTGGGCTGTAAGGAGCCTCCTCCCCTTCTTAACATGTGCTGCAGAGTGATGCCACCTGCATCAGGTCACAGATGTCAGTGCAGATGGTGTGTCACCTTATGTAACCTGGCAGGGGCCATACGCTACTAGGACATCGTGCCTGGGTCAGGTTATACAATTGTGGAGGATGTGTTTGAGCCTGACGGCACAACCCAGCATCTGGGCTGGGGCCTGTGTCACCCTATGCCCAACGTGGATTACAAGGACTTGGAGAAATTGGGACCTATTGCAGTCAATAGATTAAAGTATGTAAGGTCTCCAACACATGAAATCCTCAAGTAAATAAGGATCAAAACAAAGCACAAAGAATGGCACTAAGAGGTGGTGGCAGCAGCATGTTCAGGATGGGTACAAGGAGGGAGGTGTTTATCCCTGCGCTGGGTAAGGAGGCTGTGGAGCTCCCTACTGCAGGCTGCTATGGATGCTGCTGCTTCAGGCTGTGGCCAGGAACACCATTCCTGAGCAGACCCCTCCTGTGTACTATCAAGAACTAAAACATTCTTAATGTACATAAACTAAATAGGCTATTCCCAATACTAAATTATTTGTATGGGGTTGTGCTCATTTCTTACTAATGAAGGCCTTCACCTTTTTCTCCTGGTCTCATTTCCCGGAAGTCCATTTAAACTCCCTCTGTTCCCCTTCTACCTTCTTGTCATACTTTGTGAAGCTGCTACCTTTATTTCAACTTTAAATGACTTCCAATGGTCTCTTGCACCATAAAATATACCGAGGATTACTGAAGGATTACGATTACAGTCACCATAACCTGTTTTATTTTTGTGCTAAGGGGCTGTAAGGAACATCAGGGAAGGTACTTAGAGGAACACCAGGCTGCTGGACATGGACTCGTGATGTGGGATCCTCTTGAACATTCGGCCAGCTTCACAATCGCATTTCCTCCCCCGGTGCTGCCCCCTTCGCTTTTTATCATCTTATACTTCCTGCCCACTGGCCTTTCGCCCCACACCGCCCTCCGCACGCGGCCGCGCTCCCTCAGGTGCGCTGAGAGGCCGCCCTCCCTGCGCTGCCGCCAGCGGCGGCCATTTCCTCTCCTTCCCCCCCACCTTCCCCAGCCCTTCTCGCCCCTCACCGCCTTCCCCACCGGAGCCGCGGGCGGGACAGGGCATCTCCGCCCTCATCCTTCCCTTCCCTGGCAGAGGGAGCCCCGAGGCGCGGCTGCCGGCGAGGCTGCGGGTGGGGCGGTGGGCGCTGCCATCTCGCGGCCGCTCGGCGGGAACGGCCGCCATGTCGGTGCGCAAGGGCTCGCGCTGCCTGAGGGCGCTGCTGCGGGGGTCTCCGCGGTTTAGCCGCGTATGCTGGAAAAGGGTTGCAAAATGTGGAACATGTAACATTTTTATTAAGAAGAGATGTTCTCTGATGTTTGATCTTTGTAATCTTTCAAGAGTACTCAAGAAGAAAGGAGATTTAATCCGTGAAACAGAGAGCAAGCGCCAAGTGATTGCCAAGGTGTTAGAAAGACAAATGAATTGTCCTGTTTAGGTTTAGGGCTCGACGTGTTTTAATGCTCTGAGATGTAGGGGCAGGTTAACAAAGCTCGAGAAGAAGGATGCGCCACTGATAGCAGGCACAGAGAATGCAGAATTTACTGACAACAAGGACACTTGTCAGAACCCACAAGATAAGGAAGAAACCAATAAAGCCGACTCATCAATTCTGCTGAAATCAGCTCCAGCTGATTAAAAGGTAATCCTGGGAGGGGCAGATGGTGACCACTGACTCAGGGACCACCGACCCAAAAGAAGGGAAGGCCTGAGCATATGGATCAGTTAGCATTGGAAGTGAGAGAATCATTAACCAAGAGAAGACAGAATGCTAATTAATAAGAGAACTATGTAACTTGTAGCCAGTGAACACTAATTCATTTGTTTGCTAATATGTATAAATACTGAAGAGTTTTGATAGTTGGGGTGCTTGATTTGTGGAATACCACGGAGCAGCCAGGCTTGTACAGCTCTGAAGTAAACATCAGTGTCTCTCTCAGTGTGTAATTATTAGTGTGTTGCACACTGGGTAATGAATCTGATTTTTGTGGACAACAAAGGGGTTTGTGAAATAGTGAGCAACCCTGGGTTTTTTTCCCCATGAAAGTAAAAAGGGGACAAAAGGAGAGGTGGTTGGTCACTGAAGGGTGAGGAGGCAGAACTGGAAGACCTGTTGCTTTGGATTTCTCCAAGACTTTTTTTGTCTTACAGAAACCCATACTGACACATTCTAGAATCCCTGACAGCTTTTCCTGCACCTGAAGGCAATTACCAGATCAGGATTTCTGCACTGAAGGCATCGCAGCAGGGTGATCTTGCTGTGAAGTTGCTCCATTTTGTTGGGGATCTCAGCTGTACTTTACATATCTTTTAGGGATGGAACATGCCATAGCCAGCACACCTGTATTGTATCTCCCAACCCAGACATTTGTAGAGCATTATCTTTATTGTTAACAGGGAAATGATTAACAGAAGCACTAGAGCTTGGACAAGTACTAGAGCTTTATGAAGAAACTCCTCCCTGTGAGGGTGGTGAGGCGCTGGCACAGGTTTCCCAGAGAAGCTGGGCTGATACCCCATCCCTGGCACTGTTCAAGGACAGGTTGAGGTTTTGAAAACCTGGTCTAGTGGGAGGTGTCCCTGCCCGTGGCAGGGGGGTTGGAATGAGATGGTCTTTAAGGTCACTTTCAACACACACCATTCTGTGATTCTATAAGCAAACTTCTGACCAACCTTCTCTGCTGCTGTTCTGTCACTTAGCTTCTCTCTCCTTCAAGATTAAAATGTGAATTGTTCAGATGTTTATTGCTTTAGAACGACATTATTTTGTCAGCCACTAGGAAAACAGAAGTCATAAAGCCTTAGAAAACACAAATACGGTTACCACCTCTTAAGTCTCAAATATATATAAACTTGAATATATATTTCCTTAGAGTACAACTCATGTAGTAAAAATTGGCTTCCCAGTTTGGAATGAGCACCTGGTCTGTGATGTTAACATATGTTTCTCTGGAAGATATCAATGGGAAAGAAAAGTCTGGAAAACAGCCACTGAGAGTTGTGACTGATGGCTTTTGAAGCTGTTTTGTGACCTGTGGAGATCAGACTTTAATCAATAAATCTGTCTCTATTTTCACTGTAAGATGAAAAAGTTTGCCGTGCCAAAGCTGAAAGGCCTATTTTTTTTCCACTATTCAACGTTTTTTTTCCTCCTCATGTTCATTGGTGACAGAAAGGAGCTTTGTAGAGATGCAATACATTTCATAAATTAGTTCCCATCAGAGATATATTGTTGACTCCTGGACAGCAAACAGGGAGTGTTGGAGAAAACACTTAATAAACATCAGCTTGGCAGCAAGAAGAGAGTAAACACGGTTGCTGAATTGTTTTGTTTCAGTCTGTGGGGGGAAATGAGCCAAAAGAACTTCAGGTAGCAGTTAGGATCTGACTGGTAAGCACTGATGAGAGACTGCTGAGGAAATAAAGGAAAAAAATAATCTCATGCAGCGTATATTGCTTTTGGGATTGAAGCACAATGTTCAGGCCATACATATGGCAAAGTAGCCTTCTTCTTGGGGATACACTGTGCTGCTGCAAACACTCCCCTTCTGAGAATTGCTGGGGCTTAAGGGTCATCCCCTTGATCCTCCCTCTCTCAGGAAAGAGGCAAAAAGATTAAAAAAAAACCCCAAACCTATAGAAATAAAGAAACAAACTCCAGAAACTGCTCCTGGAGGAAAATGGACACACATGCAGGAGTAGGGTAGATGTATCCCATGCCTGTGGTCAGCATGAGGTGGCAGAAAGGCAAAGTTTTCTGCCACTGAGGCTCTGAGAAGTGAAAATATGGGAAGAATGTGGCTGCTTGTTTTGCCAGAGATCACCCTCAAGATGCAGATGTTCCTTAACGAGAGGCAGTAAAACTGATTGTTCTACTTTCAGAATTGTTGATGTAGTAACGGGATTTAGGGATGAAATTAATTCCGTGATTGTCCTGTCCAGGGCAAAATGATGAAAGGAAAGAATCCCTGATTTAGAGGCTTTGGAAATGGGGAATGCACAGAGTCAGGGAAGTGTGTGGTTTTTCTTTGTCGTTCTTGTCACTCTTTCAAACGAAATGTCTGATTGTACAAAGAAAGTGTGTAGCCAACACAGCTGTAGAGCAAAGAGAAGCCTGAGTTTTGTAAATTGAAGGAAGAGCAGGAAAGACCCTTGTACCAAACAGAGTAGTCTGTTCAAGCCTGGTATTAAGAGGCTGTTTTATATGGGAAAATACACCTGCCTTTGGTGGAGTATGGTCTTGTCAGGATCCCACACTATTTTAAAATACTCCTTCCGATGAATAGGCAGTGGACAGAGACAGTAAGACACTGGACAAGTCTCAGGAGTGGAATTTGGTCTTCAGTCTTTTGCCATTTTAGTGGAAACTGTCCAGCTCTGCTCTCAAAAGCTGCAAACTTTGTACAGGTCCCATGCCCTATTTGTGAATGGATTCTTGGACACCCAAGGAGACCTCATATCACATGACAGCTGTGTTCATGCAGTTGTTTAGATGACCTGTACTTTTAATGAACTGCACTTTACCTTAATGAAAAATAACAAGTGCTTGTTCTGTAATGAGAAGAAGAGGCACTTGCTCTATTCTGAGATCTGCAAACTGGAATCATAATTCTCAGTCTCTGCTCTCCTCCCCCTTCATCCTGTTGGGAAATGTAAATGGATATCTTACTCTGGAAACTTGGTTTGTCATTTGTGTTAATATAAGCAGGACAAAAAACTTTCCTTAATTCTAACATTAATTTTGTAAGTCACCATGATACAAATGGTAAGTGCTCTGCACTGAGTCTGTTACCATAGAAAAGCTAAATGCTGCCTATTCCTGTGCTGCTGTACTGCATTCACACTCTCACAGTCATGGATGTGGTTAATTGCTTTTTGTGATTTGCCGGTTGTTTATAAGAAGTGAGTGCCTCTTAGGAGACTTATTAATGTTTTCTTATTTGTATTTCATTCTCTGATTAGGAGAATAAAAAAATACATGCCATGTAAACCTACACTTCCCATCCCACATTGCATCTCTTCTCGCTGCAGCTGATTTACAGATTGAAAAGTGCTAGTGTGTGCTGTGGTCTTTCATCTCCATGTTTAAAATGGCCTTTAGGTGTGATCAGATTTTCTGCAAAATTCCATACTCTGAAGCATTTCTTCATCCCTGGTATTCTCCTGTTCTTGTTTTTATAATAGTGGTTGTCAGTCTGCTTCGCTCTGTGATCTGTGGTGGAGAGGGGTCTGCAGTTCCAGATTGCAGTTACCAGAAGGGATGTTTTATTTTGCTGACTAAAAGAAGGCATCTCATTTTCTGATACCAGGTGGTGTACTCACCTTTGCTTCTTTTCCTTGCTTGCTTGTTTGCAAACTGTTCTAGTGAGCTGATGCACTGTTACCATGTGCTGGGTTTTGTCCAGGAAAGATAAGCATGGCAGACTTTTAATAGGCTACAGATAATTTTAAAGAAATAATTTTACTGATAGCAGAGAGACAATGCTCCATGTTTAAAACACAGGAACTGGTCAGCAACTTGCCCAATTCAAGCAAAGTGTATTATCTTGTTTTTATTCTTCTCCAAAGAGGGATCCTTTTAGAATTTATTACTGGCAAATGCTTAGGAGATTAACCTGTTTTCTTAATGGTAATTTATAGTGATATTATAATCTGCTCTGTGTAATGCTCCATTCCCCAGAGGAAATAAAAACAGGTCCAGCATGAGGAAACCCTGTTGCTGTGGATTTGCCCCCACTGATATTCACGCCCATCAATGGCAGTGTTTTTGATTCTCCTCTGCAGGAGTTCCTCCTGGAGTCTCCACGTGTGTGGGCTAGAATTTCTGGAAATATGCCCTAGGAGAGAGGGGTAGTGCTTAGATTTTCAGTGTGCTTGGGCAAGGCCTTCCATGGTATATTTATGACATCAGATGGGTGAAGGTGGTGGAATATATCAATGTATCCAGCTCTTTTTTTTTTTTTTTTTTTTTTTGACTAAAGCTGGTTTTAGCAGGGATAGTCAAAGGAACATTCAGCATGTTTTGGAAATCCTCCATGAAGCAGTCTTTTCAGCAGCACAGCCTAGTGGTAAAGTTGTTGCTACAGACAGGAGTAATAAAGCAGTGGGGTGCTGACAGCTCAAGGAAAACACCATCTAATTTCTTGTGTCTCTGTTAAAAACTCCCTGGTCCTGGAGGGAGGGACATCCATCTGCAGCTTGGCCAGAGGCATGCCAGTCATTCTGCAAAGCCAGATCTCTGGAGTAGGGCTTCTCAGCGCTCCCTTTTCCAACTGGAAAAGAAATTCACAAAGCAATTTTTACTTGTTTATTTTTAATGGACTCCTTTGACTTCCTTGAGGTCAGCACACAAAATCAACACGTTTCTACATTAGCATGACATGGTGTAACCACAGGTCCCCTACAGAGCTCTTGGTGGATAAACTCAGCAACCATCCTCTCTCTCCCCATTCCATGTCTCCTGCTTAGTGGGGATAACAGCCAGTGGTTTCAGCTAAGGGTTGTATTAACATCTAAAACACGTCTTTCTCTGCAGTATCTGGAAACAATGGGAACTAGAATTAGCAGGGAAGACAGTATATAAATGTTATTCTTTTATAGCTGAGGAAAATGGTTGGAAATGAGTTATCTCTGATGGATGTGCAGGTAGCCAGACATGCAGAAATGTGGTAACATATTTATCACACAGCCTGCAGTATAGTTTGCTTTTTATTTCATTTGCCGCTACTGTTGGGCCTGTGCTTGGTTGGGGAAAGAAGAGGATCTGGAGGCTCTTGGTTTTTCTCTCATATATAATTTAATCAGTGGGCTGGGTGAGACTAGGGAACTTAACCAGACTGGCTCAGGAACTCGAATTTATCTCCATGTGGAATAAATTCTCATTAGAGTTATTGTTTTGTTTTCCTTTTCCCACCCAAATGATAGTGAAAATTAATGGAACCCATTACAGGTCTTATTAACTGCAGCTCATGTTTACTGTGTCTAGAAATGCCACCCTGGGAATACACCAGAAGCACTGTCAGACTGTCCCTGGGCCAGGCTGCAAATGATCTTCCATAAGTTTGCTGAACAGGAGAGGATTAAACTATTAAACAGCTGAATGGGGTGGATGGTAGGGTTGAAAGCCTTTGATCTTAGGCCACCAAATTCAGTCTAGCAGTGGGAGTTAGCTGTCCAGCAGTAACCTCCACCTGGAAATCATTTGCATTTGAGAATTATTTCTTGGCCCAGGTGAAGTTAATTGGGAATCTCAGGGAGCTTCTGAGAAGGTAGATGCCCACATCACAGAATTATTGTCCCAGGGTGCTCATAGTCTCAGCAGACACCGTGTTGGGCTTGGTTTTATCCCTGCGTTTGTCTTACTTAGGAAGAAGCCTCCTCCTAGGAGACACAAATTACTCCTGCATCTGTTAGATGGGGTGTTTCCATTTCCTAAACTTTCAAGTTCAAATCTCTGATTTTCTAGATAAGGAAAAATAAATGTATGCTATCAGTTTCAATAATGACTGAACTTGCTGATGGCTTGAAAAGGATTAACTTGACTGTGCCTAAATCAATCTAAGATGTGTCCCCAATATTGCCCAGTTTTAAGCCCCTAAGAAATCTTACCATCATTTCTAGCTGCCATGTGCAAGTTATTGCTTAAGCAACACTTTGTTAATAAAATGTTTTGCAGTTCAACCTTCTATTGAACAGGTAGGGCAGGCGAAATGAGATAAAGATAAAATTAGAGTTGGTGGAATGATGCTGGATCTTAGACATGCACATACCTTGTAAATTTAGGATGAATTAAATAGCTGCAGAGCTTAGTAAATAGAAGAAAAAAAAAGGAGAGGGGGAAAATTGTTTTTTCTGGTACTGGGAAATATCAAAACAGGAGTTCAGTTTTAGTTTGGGCTTGTACTGTCATATTGTCCTGTTCAGAAGGAAGTGTGTGTGTGGACAAGATGCTGGCAGCTCGCAGAGCCAGAATTGATGTTAATGGTTGGGAAGACAGGGCAATGTAGCCAGTTAACAAAAGAGCTTGGATCTGTGCAGAAGATGATTTTGAGCAGATACACACATATAGAGAGCAAGATTAATTTAGAGACCTTTGTCATTAAAGCAGATTTTTGTATGGTTTTGTGTGGGATTTAAGGGGGATTAAATGTTTGACATCACTTTGCCTGCACAGGCTATGTTGAAGAGGTTACTGAGCGGGTGATGGAGAATTTAAAAACGCGCCTTTGCTGAAAGAGTGGCAGCAATGGATCAGAGGAAAGCAGCCTGGCCAAGCAAACTGCCCTGCCTACCACAGTGCTGAAAACAAGGTGCTTCTGGTTGGACAGCAGATGCTGCAGGGATGTAGAGCTGAGGGAATATTTATGATTTGCCAAAATATGAGGGGAACTTGGCGAGGACATCAGAACTGGGATGCCCCTGTCTTCTCTCTTCAGTGATGCCTTGCTTCTCGTGCATCTTTTGTGTGCTATGCTGTTTCTAAACGGTAAAAACACTAAAAATAAGAAGTCAGCCAGGTGGATTGGGTGATCAGGTGCATTTCTCTTTTGGAAGAGATGGTCCTGGTCATGAAACTTCTGTTCCTCACCTGCCTATGGCCAACAGCAGTGCTACACAGTTCTCACAGTCAGCATCACCGTCTTCACCGTCGGCAACAAATGTCATTCTCAAGAAAACATAACAGGTAAGAAATAGACTTTATCTGTCTGTGTTCATCTGGTAAACTTCATGCTGTCAGCTACCTTTCAACACACCACTTTGGTTCACTGTCCTGTTCTTCCAGTTTCTGGCTGTATAGAATGCATAGTTTTGATAGGGTGTTCCCAACAAAGAAATGGTGAACTGTTAATTAATTTTTCATAACCAGACATTTCATATTGTGATTTCATGAATGTTTCATATATATGCAGTTATGTACCCACTCACACCCACACGCAGCTCTTTTACCTGGTGTGATACAAGGCTACCAGACTATTGCTGTGATGTTTCAAGTATTCTTGCTCTGTAACTCCCATCATAAGAAGCAGAAATGCCTTCCAAAGTCCCGTGCCAGTGTCACAAAGTGACTTCCATTACCTAAACTGCAGGGTGGCTCCACTATAAAGATACAGAAGACTTTTTAATGGCACTAAATGAGGTGAATGACACCTTATTTGTAGTGATGACACAGAGTGTTCCCTTTCTGGAATATACTTAATGCTTTTAGACATTGAAGATTGTCTCTGTTCTTAGTCTTTCCAGTTGCGTAGCTGGTTGAAAATGAATACAGAGGCTTTTACCTGTACATTTCTGGGCAAAGTGTCAGTGCTTTTCCCCTATGAAGGCAGCTCACATCTGCCATGTCAGGTCTCTCAACCTGTTTCCAGATTAATCTAATACTGTGTAAACAGACCAATGGCTGCCAGTGATAATTCAAGAAAAATTCTCTTTCTTGGAAATAACTAGCTCCATTTAAGGAAGGAGAAGAGATATAACTTAGATTTTTCAATGTGCTTGCCCCCCCCCCCCCCCTAAAATGAGCAGTGTACAAATAGTTTATTTGCACAATATCACATGTTGAAGAAAAGTTAACGTATCTGGGCTCCTCTGATGTGTTTTCTGGGCTCCTCTGGTGTGTTTAAGCTGTGTTTTTTTTCCCTCGAGTTGCATGCTTTGCAGCAGGTGTACAGCTGTTAACCTCGTGTATCACTTCTCATGCAGTGCTCCAGCAGTGAAATGTCTCTGGAACCCTGCATGTCTTGATAAAATCCTGTTTAGCAATGCAAGGTAACGGGTGACACAACAGAGGTGCCCAGAGGTGCTGTGGCACTCAGTACTTCTGAGTTTCTATTCGAAGTTATGGGTCCAAGTTTGGTGCAAGCCAAAAGCTCATGAAAAGAATGGCTCTTCAGCAGGCTGTTTCAAACCGAGTGCTGGTGCACAGTTATTTGTAACAGCAAAGGAAAATAAACAGAACTAGCCCCAGGATCAACATAAAGTTTAATCTGGTGCTTTGCTAGTCTCAGGAAGCAGTTAAGAATCTAATGGAAACAGAATAAAATACCTTGTTAGTGGTAGTGGCAAGGAAGGTCTCTTTTAAGCTCAGCTGGTACACTTTTGTCTGTGCTAAGAGAGGAGCATATGCTGCTGTTGTTTGCATTTATCCTGTTCTGCCATAGCTGAGAGCAGTTGCTCCATCATTGGCATAAAAAAATCACAAAGCAAGAGGAAAACCTGGTGGTAGGAGACAGGAAATTTTGTGGTATCCTGCTGAACATCCTCGTGCAATATCAGTGTTAGCACAGTGTCCTCTCCATCGTCACAAATCTCTGCTGGTACATGCAATGGATCCATGTGACAGTCCTGTGAGACAGGCACAAGTGTGTTATCAGAAAGAGAGAATAGGAACAAGGAGGAATGCCAGCACTGCATTTTCATCTGGTGCTGCCTGGTGTGGCAGTTTTCTTTACGTAAGGCATCCTTTGGCATCCCACATCCTCATTTCCCAGGTCCTGGTGATTTTGAACCAGGAAGAAGACTGCAGAATCTGAGCCACAGGGGATCCTAAAGCTTAACAGCTGCAAATCAGCTTTTCTCTGCAGAGGATCCAAATGTGTTTAATTTCTCTTCGTTTCATTCTCTGCTTTTGTTCTAAAAGCTGCATTATCCTCCGATACATTGCAACAGGGTCTGACTTTCCACCTTTTTCTCTCTGGGGAAAAATCTTTCAGCCAGCACTAGGGTTATCAAGGACACAGCTGACAGATGGCCTTGGTTAAATGGGTGGCCTTTTAAAAAGAATCCCATGTGAAAATGTTACTTAACCTACAAGTTCCACTGTTTTAATAGAGTAACCCAATTCTCCCTCCAAAGCTATTTGTCTGCATTCTCCTGTAAAGAAGATTTTAAAGCATTAACCAAAAGTACATGAGAAAGCGATTATTGTCATGGTCCATTTCCTATAGCAAAGAACAAAACATTTGATTGTCAAAATATTAGGTTTTTTGACAGTACATACTGCTGATGTTACTGAACAATTAGAAATGCATTTTCACGTGTGTGAGAGAGAACTGTACAATTTTGATTATTTCATTTATCTGGGCTTCAAGACTTGATAAATGTATGAAAACATCTAAGAGGTCACACTGCTGGATAACCCCACAGACTCCCCTTGGAATAAGATTTCTGTAACTTCTACCTTTTGGATACCTTTGATTTAGTAGTAGCCAGAGTATCTTGGGGACACAGCACTGGGAAGAAACTTATGGCCATGACATCCAGGGTATTCTTTTCATAAAAGGAACCTTATTAGTGTTCTTTTTATAAACTTACCTAGTTTCATTCTGCATATGAAAGGGTGCTAGGGAAAAAAACCTTTCTCTAGTTTCCTACAAGGACTTTTACCGTATCATTAGCAGAGCTCTGAAACAGAAGAACAGGCAAGAAGGATCTTTCCAGGGATCCCCGTACTATACTGAGTTTATAACAAGGGCTTGCAAGCACAAGCTTGGATGAATAAGGACAGGGCAAACAAGATATTTTCCCCTAATATTCACAGCTGTATCAAGTCACCAAATTCCCCCAGCAACATCCTGTGTTGGATGTAATTTTTGCAGATTTAGTGATCTTCAGTGGATTTCTTTTCCATGAACTTGTCCGATTCCTCCTTGAACCAGCATAAACTTTGGATAGCCTGGTGAGTAAAGACAACCAGATGGGACACGAACCACATCAATCCCACGAATGCCATTGGTTTATGGAGCTACACTGATGGCATTAAGTGATTAAATGCTTTAACCAAAAATGGTCTAAGTACCCTTGAGCAGACCTTTTACCTTTCATTTGCTAATGGTTTTCAAGGCTAGGTAGGAGCAGCTAAATTTGTCTTTAAAATCCCGACACATCTTTGTCCATTGTTAATTAATTCAGAATTAGCTGCTTTGGTTTTGTAGGCAGTGACTAACTGCTCTTTGAGAGCTCTGGCAAATGCCAAGGTCCATGCAACAGCATTGGGTGGGGAAGTGTCAAAACAGTATTCCTCACTCTTTTTCAGCCAAGAAGTTAGTGCTCCCATTAATTTAATATATAAGTACCAACAAGAGTGAATTCCCTATGTGAGCTGAAACACTTCAAGTGCTTTTTATGACCTCTTTTGGAATGTAATCATAGATTGCCATTTAATTTGCATAATGTAAAACCTTGCCTGGAATACAGTCATGGAAAGCACAGCTATAACTGAAAGCAGTAGTTTCTTGAGCATGTGCCTCACAGAGATCAATAAATAATTATCATTGCCCAGATCTGTACCAATACCAAGGCATCTGTCAGAGTTCCCTTTGTTACTACTACCCGAGAGATGTAAATAGAGATTTCCTTTCCTTAGGTGCATCTGTCTTCTAGTGGTTTCACCAAACCATCTGCTAATGGTTTCACCAAAATTTCTTCACCAAAAGGGCTGTCAAGCCCTGGACCAGGCTGCCCATAAAGGGGATTGATTCACCCACCAACTCTGGAGGTGTTTAAAAGATGTGTAGGTGTGGCACCTAGGGACATGGTTTAGCGGTGAACGTGGCAGGCCTGGGTGAATGGTTGGACTCGATGATCTCAAAGGTCTTTTCCAGCCTAAATGGTTCTGGAATTCTGTGTGGGCTTTTCCTCTCAAACACCACTGCCTGACATCTGCCATACCATGAATGTGTAGAATCAGTGGCTGTATTCAGACCCCTAGACCGTGGTGTGCTGCTCAGATCTGCACAATCAGGAGACCAGAGTGCCAGGCCACTGAAATATGATCTGTGTTTTTGCTGTGCTTCTGTAAGAATGAAAAGTCTATCTTAACTGATCTCAGGAAGCTTTTCTGAGACTCAGGCTAGTCCGATCTGTTTCTCCCGCTTTTTAATGGAATTGGTACCATGGGAAGGAGCACTCAAGAAAACACCTGCTGGTAATTTCACAATACTGTAGTGCTGATGAATAGTCAGATTTATTTGGAGTAAACAAATACATGCATGAAACTCCCTTTGAATCAACAGTTAAATAACTTCAGTGCTGCAGTGAGGAGAATTTAATTATATAACTCTTAGCCAGGGAGCAACATCTGGAGCCCAGATGCTGATGTTAAAGGAGTATCTGCTGGAGAACACTTCTTAGCTTTGGGCTGGGGGAGCAGCAAAAGGAGAAAAAATGTGAAGGAGAAGTGTATTATTTTTTAATTATCTTAGAAAATTTTATTAAGGAATTTTATTAAGTTTTGGTGCCTTTACAGATGGAGTGTTACCAGTGTCCATGAAATTCCTTCCAAGTACCATAAAAATATATCTCTGCATATAAACCTATTTTCCTTTTCAGTAAAGGTTTATATTCTGCCAAAGGAAGGATTGAAGGTATTGAAGAAAAGACACAACATATTTGTAATAAAAATGCTATTCTGATTCCTGCAAGATCTTGCCTATGTTGAACAACCACTTTTGATAGCAGCTAGAAATAATTATACAATTCCACTACTTGTATATAAAACATCAGCTTGAATAGGCTGTTCAAGTAAGTGGGCACAAAAGATGTTTTTCATACAGGTGCTGTGTCTGTTTATTTTTCCTCATCTGGGAAAATAGAAAGAATATAAAAATCCCGTAAGGTCTCTTCCCAGTGGCTTATTAAGTCGAAAATTCCTGCCCTGGTAGCTCATGTTTTCCCTCTCTTGTCCAGGGAATGTCTTCCTCAGTCACAGACTTGCTTCTTGTGAGAAGTTGTAATAGATGAATCAGAGTTCCAGCCTGCTTCTTCAAGTGAAGTCGTCGGAGCATCCAACAGGCATTTTCCTTGGCACATCAGATGACAAATAACCTCATGCTTCCCAGCTGTATTAGCTGTGCCATGGCATTATGAACATAATTCATCATTTTCTCCTCTCCCGGATCCCAAGCAGCAGAATTTCCTCATGTAGAGCATTGCAGCTGTTCAGTTCTGCTGCCCATTCTGCCCTGATACAGGCTTGCTCTGTGGTGATTTTAATTCTCTGAAGCATGGGCTTTCATTTCAGCATCACATGATTTTCATGCTTAGAAAACTAAAGTCTGTATTTGAAGTGCCTCATGGACCTTCTGATTGCCCTGGTAATTTGATTCAGACAACAGTGCCAGACACATTCAAGAATACTAAGGTAAATTAATTTGTTCAAGCCCAACAGTTCTGAGTAGCCCAGCAGCCACCTCATCATTCCTGCAATGTAAAAGTAATTTCTTGGGCTTCTTTATTAAGAAAAAAAGGGATGGAAGGAGAAAAATAAGCAAATAGAGGCATACACCTTATCCTAAGGTATTCCATACCTTCCCTTAAGCAGTGTTTGACTACAAGGCCAATCTTCAGAACAGATTTCTATCATTCAGTCGAAAGTAATAATTAGAGTTGCTGCCAGCAAAGTCCCAGAGCATCACAGAAGCCATGAAAGAAATTGTGTCTAGGGAGAGTCCCTTGCCTGTGGCAAAACAGCTGTATTCAAGTCATTCCTGCAAATAAATGTCTGATCTGTTCTTAAACAGCCTGAGTGCAAGGAGTCTCAAAACCTGCCCAAGCAATATGTGCCCACGTTTCACTGTTCTCACCATGAGAACACTTCTGTGAGAAAGGTGTTCCTGATGTGTACAGTAGAACATAGAATCATGAGATCATCTCATTCCAACCCCTCCTGCCACAGGCAGGGACACTTTCCACTAAACCAGCTGTCTCAAAACCCCATCCTGCCTGGCCTTGGACACTTCCCGGCGTGGGGCATCCATAGCTTCTCTGGGCAACCTGTGCCATGGCCTCACCACCCTCACAGGGAAGAATTTCTTCCTGATATCTAACCTAAACCTACTCTCTTTCCACTTAAAGCCAGTCCACCTGCAAGTCCCTAGATCCAGGATCATCATTTCTCAGTCCTTCTAAAAAATTATGGACTCATTTGAGCTCCTATGAAAAATCCCACATTTATAATAAAAGGAATAACTGTCTCTATAATATGGTTAATGTATGAAGTGGTTAAACCATGGATATGTGGTGTTATTTCCAAGTTTGATTTGCAAGTGTTTATGTGAATACTAACTTCAAACAGCTCTCTTCTCTTGTATAATGATAGCTACAATCTCTGAGGAGAGCAGAAGAGGATCTAGTCGTTCTTCCTGGGACTTCTTTTAAATAATTGGTGTTCTTCATGGACCTGGGCACCCTCCTACCTCATTTCCTAACGTTTCCCAATATATCTTTGTCCAGCTTTATTAGCACAGTTGTTACCCTTAACATTCCAGATTCAGCTGTCCAGTATTCTCAGGTCCCTATTTCCTGTGACTAGCACTGTGAATGTCAGGGCAGAAGAAATAAATTAAGTTTCTCACTTTTTCTTTTTTTTTTTTTAAACACAGCAAACGAGAAATTAAAATGAGGAAACTTGACAGCACGAAAGTCCGGCCACTTAAATCTGAGCAACTTCTTCACATAGAGGACCATGACTTTGCACTGAGACCTGGATTTGGAGGTAAGCAGCACGTGTCTGCACTGTGCTGGTTAAGAGTGTATCCTCTCTCTGGAAGTTTACTTGAACTTTGTCACTTAAAATGGAATGACAGACTTAATGGAAGCACACCTCATTTGTTGTACTTGAGGAAGTAAAGAAAGAAGAAACACAGAAATGCTTGAAGGCAAAGGGCTTCATTGTGTTTAGTGTATCAATAGGAGAAACTGTTCAAATTGTCTGTTTTGCAGAACTAAGTGAAAACATTTTATTAGAATAAGGCTCTTTGAGAACAGTGATTAAGGTATCCCTCTAAACTGCACAGTCTAGTAGCAATTAGCAAATTACAAAGTCATCAGATTTATTTTGAGGGATTGAAACGATCCATCAGTTCCTAAATCTGTTTGCTGTGTACAAAATTTAAAAAAAAAACAACGACCCACAGGCCTTCAATTTACTATCATGTTGTTTCTGTGCTCTTGGGCACTATGGTGATTATTTCTTCATTTAACTAAATTGCATCTGGATCAAGGGAGTAGTCAATGGGATGTTCACAGTTTAGATTCAATTTTGACTCTCCTTCATGGAAGGGAAAATGAGAAAGCTGCCCCACTAATAAGCTTTGTCTGAGCCTTTGCGTCACCAGTTCTGTTTTCATGATTCATGAAAATAGACTGAACCACTCTGGATTATGAGAGCAAAATAAAATATATGAGGACCAATAAATCAGTTGTGTAGACCAACACAGATTTGGGAGGCAAGCTGAGGTCTGGGGAGCTGCTCTTGTTGACACCAGCTGCTGGGATCTGGGGCCTGGTGATCATGCCAAGAGGGAAAATGGGTAAGGAGAACCTCTTTGGATGCACTGGGAAAATGTGAAAGGGTTTCTTGTTACTATAGAAATGTCATGTCAGATAGCAAAAACCTTGCCTGATTTTGAACAATAGTTGAGATACAATCTGTTTCTTCGCAACAGAAGTTCAGATTACTTCTTGCCTAATACCTGTCTCATCTAATATCTGTTAGTCCGGACATCATCTTGTTACCTCACAAGGAATTTAAATTTTTGAGAGTGTCACCTCAGAAAGGAAGTAGGATTTCCATGAGAGCAGACAGCAGTTTGGGATGTGCTTTATCTCTGGATCATCCCAGAAAACGGCACTGATGATGTGCATAAAAGCAGCTTTGAGAACATAGCCTGTGATCTGGCAATTGCAATTTTCCATGGGCAGTGAGGAACTTTTACACCCAGAAAATCTGTACCAGGCTTTTTTGCCTTGTCCTTTTATTTGCAGATGACTCGTCACAGAGCCCATTCAGTTCCTCTTGAAGCCAGCTGTAGTTTTTCCACTGACTTCAGTGCACAGGCCTCTCACTCATCATGTTGCCCTGGGTGTGATTTCAGCTGTACTCCTGTCTTTCAGAAATAGCTTTCAGCAGGAGAGTGCCTCAGCTCTGCTTCTCCTCTGTCACCCACATGCCACAGTGGCACGGGAGGCACCTTTTCAGTCTAATACTTCATATACTTCCAAATTTTCAGAACTCTCTTAATGTGTGGAATGTGAATCTCTCTTAGACTAAAACAGATCCATTGGCATTTTTACAGCACAGAGTGAAAAAAATCAAAGTGAAATGAGAGTCAATCCCAAAGTTATACTCCATAGTTCCTGTTTTAGCATTGATTTCAGTGGTGTTGAGTATAAGGAGTGGTTTGGTGTTCATAAGGCAGCAGCAGAGATTTAACACACAATTGTGACCATCAGTGGACAAATTTCTCTACTGAAACATGAATCTGAATAACATCCATGGGATTTTTTTATGACAGCACACATGGTGTGTGGGTTTCTCTGAAGAACACTGATGATTGTGTACAGCAGAAGGAAACTTACCTAGAGAAGGAGAAATTAGACATATCATTGCTACAGTCATTGCCACAGCAGTTACAGCATAACCCTTAACTGCCCCAAGACTTAGAGCACTGTGGCTTTGTGCTGTTAACACAGGTGAAATTTTGGGTTTGTTTTCATCAAATTTAATGAAGCAGCTCAGCACTGTGACTTATGAAGGGCTTGTATCTGTCATGTGCCACATCACATGATTTATTCAGCTCAGTACAATGCATCAGTTTGCAACAACAAAAAAAAACAGATTAGAAAAGCTGTATGAAAAACAAGTATTTATTCTTTACCTGTAGAAGAGGGGTGGGTTTTTTTCTCTCTCCTATACCCCCATTGTGATTTTCTGGGTATGTCAGGGAGTTGGAATGACCGATTCTGTTAATCTGGCTCCACTGTGCCCCTTTGCCTGAAAAGGTTAATCATCCTTTGCACCAGTTTAAGAGAAAAAGTAGCTGGAAAATTCATGCTGTTTTGAACTGCTGGAGATTCCTCAGTTCAGGGAACTCCTAAATCTAAGTCTGCCTTGTTTGTTTTTCATTTAACCCCACACATGCAGTGTAAATGAGCAGACCACGGGACCCAGAGATTTTGGTACTTACAGTTAAGTTACAAAGGAAAAACATGCTGAGTTTGATTTGCAAACTGAGCAAACATGCACAGGTAAAAACCTGGAGGAAATGAATGTAGAACTGTTGGATACTGATGCTACTAGCTGCAGTGTTAGTGGAAATAATTGTGGAGGTGAGAGATCCAGGTTTTGATCAAATGAACACAACTCTGCTGCTATTGATGCTATTTTGGCATTCTTCTGTTGATTCTTCTGTTGGCAGTGCCATTCCAGCTGCACGATCAGAATTTGACTCTTGACTGTAGATTTTAAAATTTAGTCCTGACATTGTCCATTTATTAGCAGATTAGAGATCAAAGCCAGAGAAACATAGAGCATTGAGATGAAGCAAACCCAGCAAACTGCTGGCAAGCTGATCCTGCTCTTTGGCTATAGAAATGTTACTTTGTCTGCAGTTCATTATACAATAAGGTTGAGTGAGGCAAACCAACAATGCAGTACACCCAAACTTTAAAAACCTAAACTTGACCTTTTTACATTGTACTTCCACCCTAAGCTAGGCTCTTGAGTTGTTGGTGGAAGTTGGTTGATGGTGGTGGTGGTTTTTTTCCTTTTCTGAATTTTTTGTTGTGGTTGTTGTTTGATTGTTGCCTTCTGTGTAATGTCATGGTCCTGTTTGGTTTGGAAGCAAGAAGGCAGCTTAAACTGGAGAGTGGAGAAAAAGTAAGAAATGAAATTATGCTGCCAGCACTTCTTGGAATGATTATCCTCAAGTTTTAAACTCAGGAAGAAAGGGTGAGCACAGACAATGAACAGAGACTTCTCAGCACACTCTGACTTGTAACAGCACAGATCTGAGGGCCACGATGCAGGCTGCCATAGCAGCCAAAACTGCATGTTGAGAGAGGTCTTAGAAATGCTTTAAGTCTACTTTCTATTCTATTATACATCTATTTATCTATATCCTTTTATTTTCTGAACTATCTTATTTCACAGTACTGTAGAAGTAACACATGCTGTTGTATGTATGTATATATGTGTATATATATTGTTTTTTTCTTTTGCATCGTGTCTTAAGGGCCAGTAGTTTCATATGCTAACAGTGTGTTAGTTTAAGTTTTAAAATTTATTATCTCTTCTTTTTCAACCAATATAGAAGATAATAACATAAGCAAGCATGAGAGATGATGGAAAATAATTTAGCAGCATTTAGCTTGTCAAGAGGTAGCAGTCCTTCCTGAAAATTTGCATCCCAATCTGCAATTTAAAGTAATCTTAGTTCTGAATTTTCAGGGGATCAGGAATGCCATTAGATCACTCCCCTTTATGCTTCCTCCCTCTTCAAAATAAATTAATAACATTTACATTCGTGGGAAGGTGAAATGGGGGATGGGAAAGGAAAAAAAATACAGCCAGTGTACGTTCAAGAAGTGCTGCAGTTCTAATAGCTCTTTGCCGCCAAGTTTTCTTTTTTGTACCACATCTCTCCCTGAAAGATGAGAAATGTCTTCTCGCTGTGGTGAAGGCTCATTTTGATGAAAGTGGAATGGCTTTTATCATCTGGTACTGGAAGGAGTAGCTGGGGGCCCAGGACAGAGGGGAAATATTTTGATTATGTGCAAGACCTCTAATAGCCGTCCTCGGATTTTTTTCTTTCACATTGCTAATTCTTCCATTCCAAGAGCTGGTTACTGCTAATAGCAGACCACCTCCATTTCTCACATAAATAAGAAAGAAACAAAATAGTAACAAGAAGAAAATACTTTTGACAGTAATTCTGTTCCTGTCATTGCCAGAAGAAAGTAAATAGAGCCACAAAGCTTCACCTCCCTTGAGCTTGTTTACATTTCTATCCACTTTTCTTCCTCTGCAGGCCCACAGGCCTTTTTTAGAATAAAGTCCTAGTACAGTTCTTAATTCTCCCCTGGTCTCTGTCTCCTACTGGCAGTTTTCTCTAGACCTTCTTTTTTTTTTTCAGCATACACTCTTACAAAGCCTACTGGGATACAGTTGTTTCTAAATTCTACATTTATTTTATGGATCTTCAGGTGCAATCTGTTGCATGCCCAAAGGTCTGGTTATTATAAAAATACTGTAGAATTCACTAAACCAGTCATTATTACTGCAGAAATTGATCCTAAAAATGCTGAAAAGATACCCTTTTTACATAATATCCCTTCTAAAAAGGGTATTACAGAATTTGCTTGATGTACTATCTATTAATAAAATTCCATGCTTATCAAGGCATTCTTTTGCTATGCTTAAACGTTTGAAATAAAAGACTGGAAATGGCTTGCATGAAGATAAACCTGTCTGAAAACAATGCTGTTTTTTTCTGCTGAGGATTAATTATCCTGAAAATCTGCAGAGCCTCCATTGTGAAAATCACTAATCCCTCTAAAATAATGATTTGTAGTGACCCTCCAGAAGCAACTGAAGCTGCTCAATTTAATAATAAAATCGTCTCTGCCATCCACAGTTTTGTCAAACTGGGAAATAAAAACTACAGCTTTGCTCTGGTTACTCTTTTTTTAAAGTGAATTTGATGCTGTTGTCTGATGGTCAGCTAGAGATTGAAAATCTCAGTGTAGCAGGGAGAAAGCTGTGGTGCAGACACAGAGGTGGATGAATTGCTTTCCTATTCTGGCTGGTTTAGGAACCTTTTCAAATCTTACTGAAATTATGTTTTTTTTTAAAACATCCTCTTGTGGCAAAACAAATTGAAGGGATGAAGAAATTACAGTTCCTAGCAGCCTGTTCCCAATAGCTAATTATTCCTGTTTCTAGTGGAGATGATTTTTAATCACACACACAGATGTTCCCAGAAACCAAGAAGGATTAGACCAGACTGAGGCCAGTAGGTATCTCGTGGGGTGTGTTAGTTACAACAATATAAAAGTGCTCCAGATTAGAGAATTGAACAGCACACTGATCAGGGCTGCATACATGTGCAGTATTTAGTGTCTTTACTGTGTACTTACATTTGTTGCCAAAATAGAGTCAGAATAGGAAGGAAATACTTGCAGCTGCTCTGATCTGTTAGTAATGGGTCAGGGCTGGGGTAGGGGATGTGCTTTAGTAATTCTCTGTGGTGAATGCTAGACTGGACAGTGTTTTCTCATTGAGCATCATGAGTAAGGTCTTTAGTCTCTAACAGGAATCTCTTCTCAAGGAGTCCATTTCACAGTTCTAGAATTTCTACCTAATCAGGAGCAAATTTAATTGTAACAGTTCCCTTTTTATTTAATTCACTTTAGAATCATTCACTCTATTTCTCCTGGCCATGGCTTTTGATCTCTTTTATGCCATTCATGGTTTTATAAATATTACTTGGTGCAGTACAAGCTGCCCTTTCAAAGAATCAAGTGTCTCTGTGTATTTACGGATAAGTGGCACTTTGGTTTGTGTGCATGCAACCAACATAACCCTAAGCTGCCACTGATTTCTAGTTCTTTGTATCAGGTCCTTTGTATCTGCCCAGAGGAGTTGGACTATTGAAGGAAATTTTGCCCACACTGGAATAGTGTTTGTTTGGGTAAGAAATTGTCTGTAATTTTTGAAATGTCAAGAAATACTAGGACTGCTATCCTCACATTTGGAGCAGCTGTCACTAAGAAAAGCCTTTTCCTGACTAAACGTGCCACATGGCTTAGAAAGTCAGATGTCTGATTCTGGGATATGATTTGTGGGTAGCGCCTTGTTTGCTTTGAAGAATGTTGATGGGAGACATTTAACTTTATTTTCTTTAGGTTTGTCCTTGACTCAGGAACTGGTAAAACCTTTCTTGATATTGAGAGCTGCTCCGCTCTCCTCCTGTTCCACCCACATAATTCAACATAAATTGTTGTTTGCATTTAAATGATGTGTGAATGTCTTTTGTGAGTGATGCTCATATCAGGTATAAATACCACAGTGATTTCTATTTTGGCTAAAGCCATGTTTAGTTTACAAGATTTCAGTGGAATACAGGAAAGATGACTCCACTCAGATTACAACCAGACACTTTTGTCCCAGTGTTTGGTACAAGTTGGTATGTAGTGTAAGTAAACTCTTTGTGTGGTGTGATCAAGACAAAGCAAGAAGTGGGCAAAACTAGTTTAGGAGAGGCATAGAAGCTTTTATTGTGTTGTGTGAAGGAGTCTGGCTGAATATATTCATTGATAGTCTTGTGCATCAGCCTCTAGGGCAGCTGTCTGTGCTGTCTGTATTCTCCAAAAGAAGCAGCATTTTCCAAAGTGCTGGCTGGTGTTTTACTAACAAACTTTGCTGTCTGGCATCCTGAATCTGATTTTGGGCTTTGGCCAAGAGGCTGAGGGAGGCATTCCTCTCAGAGAACGATTTCTGAGCTGAAGAGCCTGTCTTCTTGTCAGTGCCTAAATATTTTCTGGTGTGCCCTGCTAACTCTGAGCACATGTCACCTTGCTTTTCCATGCATGATCCATCTTCATCTGTTCTGTGCAGGGACAGCCTCTCCATTAAAAAAAGACAAGTAAAATCAAGAGATTACAGAGCCAGATTTAAAAATACCACTAAAATAGTTCAAGATCTTTACTGGTAAGAAGTGGAGGCAGCTGTGTAATCCTCGAAGGCTGCTATTTTAAGGATAATTCCAAAAAGGGACACAGTACCGTGGCTGGTTATCACAAGAGTGATGCTCCTGGACTATTTTGGCTTGACAGGGCTAAAAGGAAAAGACAAGAAAAAGACAGGTTAGAAAAGCTATTGCTGTTCAAGCTTCCTTGTATTTGTGTTTTTAACGGGTTATTTTAAATGCGTACTGCAAAAATATTTTAACTGGCTATTTTTAACAAAAGTGATTGGAATCCCCAGTAATTACTACTGATTTTCATGCCAAATGCAGAATATTCTTGGGGTGGTGGTGTGTATATGCATAGATGCATACTCCTGTCTTCTTCCCTTGTAAGGAAGTGATTAATCAATTAGTGGAATGATGTGCTTGCTGAAAATCTCCCAGGTACATAACCCATGTAGAACTAGATCCTTCATTCTAAATATTTCACACTGAAAAGAGTAGAAATAATTTCATATTTTGCTGAAATTTTTAATTGATTTGGAGTAACTTCGTCCTTGAAATGCACTCAGTAAATACACAACATGGTGACAGAACATGGTTAGTGTGTGTACAGCTCTTCCCTTGTGAGGTAGTGACCAAGCAATCCTTTTTCATAAGCAGCTATACCAAACCTTAAATAGTTCAGTAACTAAAGATAGTAAGAGTCATAGTATATATGTTGTTTGTGAATAAGCACTGAAAGTGGTAAGAAAGCTTTGCAATCTTTGATGTATTTCATGTATTTACTCAGCTTTTTCCTGTCGTGGATCTGAATAGCACTCCAAGGGGGTCATTAGCTTTGGCAGCACAAGGACACTGGCACTGCTGGCCAGACTGCAGTGCC